>NC_134483.1:399154086-399394086 GCF_040206685.1 Ascaphus truei
TTGGTAAATGTGGTAAAAAAAATATCCTAAAGAGGCTCATCAGGCTAGACAGATGTTAGAAGAGAATTAGTACTGTATAGAGATTCCATAGCATGTAATACCAATAGCTGCTAAAGAGCAATTCAGGCTCCTATTCCAGGCAGCATACAGTACATATGTTTCCTGGCCGGGGCCATGGTACAAAATACAGCGCTGAGCCGCGCTGACACTCATGCTCTCCTGCTCAAGCAGGAGCTTTTTTGTGTCCTGGCATGAGTGTCAGCGAGCGCGCTTGTGAGGCAGGTGGGAGGCAGGTCGGGAGGCAGGGCTAGCGCGCCACATCACGGCGCCGGTGTCACGGAGTGCCATTGGCTCTTGCCGGTCACGTGACCGGCCCTCCGCTTCCCTCAGCGCCAAAAATTAAATGATTTGTCGGCTGCAATTCAACACGCCTCCGCACGCCTGCGGAAGCGTCTACCAAAGCCCCACACGTGCCGGATGCCGGAGGTAGGTTTCCTGGCTCAGCACGGCACAGGGCTGTATTTTGTACCATGGCCCTGGCCTAATATGGGGAGCTAAGTTTCAACCTCCTGGAAAGTGACACTGACAAATATCAAGAGTACATTATTCTTTCTGCTTGCCTCTACATCAAGCTTTGGAATACATTTGACATAAACTTTGAAATCTATGTGCACACCATTCAAATAAATAAAAACATTTAGATCATTAAGAAAACTTTGATACAGAAAATACGGTAATCAGAGATTGCCAGAACTGCTTTATATAGGAGACTCCCTTTGATAAAGTAATTAACTGAAAAACACAGATTTTAATATCATCATTTAATATAAAAAAACTATATTAAACAAAACAGGAAAATAAACAAACTATTAGGAAAAATATTCTTTAACTCATTCAAAACAGTCATAATTAATGTTTTTAACAATGCAATGCATCTGGTTCCTGTACCACCCCGTCATATTAACCTTATTTATTCCTGTTCATTTTACATAGGAACAATTATTGTTGCGTCAGTACCTCCACACAAATGTTTTACTTTTAAAGTATATATTTTTTTCTCCCTTCCTGGTGTATATAATTATGACAAATAGATTTCTTATGGTCATCCGTAACAGTTGTCCTATAGCTACAGGAGCACCACATTAAATAAACTGCTGTGACTTACTAACTCTATGACTTAAAGAAAAATGTCCAAGAACTATATCTACTGTATGTAAGTAAAATAAATTAAATGTGTCCCTATATTTGCACTAATAGCTAATTGGATCCTGGTTTCATTTATATATCCATTTCTATATATGTGGTTGGTTATCATACAGTAGGTCGTTTATTTATTTATATAAATGTATTTATATATATTTTTTTCTTTTTCTTTTCATTTATATATAGTTTGTGATACATTAATAGTTGTTGCATATTAGTTTACACATTACTAAGTTCAATGGTTTCATTTTTAGTTTAGTGTCCATACAATATTGCTATTTAGTTGTTGGTGGTTTCACTTATCTATTAATTTTAACTATATTTGTTATGTTTGTATTTGTTGTTCATATGTTTCTTAGTTCCCATGTGATCCTGGAATATAGCAAACCCTCCTCCTTCCTATTGTGAAATTTTAGTGCAAGTTTGAATTAGTATTTGTCAGGTGTGCACTAAAAGGCGCACCTTTAATGATATGGTCCTATCAGAAATCAGAAACAGCTATTTAAGGAACACCTGGGCACTTGGGCAGTTACTCTTTGACAAAGTTCCACGCAAGGAAGGAAACGCGTCAGAGTTACGCTTAAGATATGTGTAAATCCATTTTTGTTTATTAAATTCGATTTTTCATTGATTGCGCTTGGATTTTGATTTTTTTCACTTGCCGGCTAGCAGTGAAACGCCTTCTCTGCATTTTTGTTTTCTACTCTACCTCGGCTGGAGCACACTTCCCCGCGATCGGATCTATGGCTGCTCTATACCTGCTGGCATCATTGTTGTGAGTACTCACCCAATGCCTGGGTTCAGAGACTGTGTGTGACACCAGGTTAGTGGGGGGTTCGGGTGAGCCGGTTTGGTAGTTGCCGGGTCCCTTGCCTTCCGGTGAGCGCTCAGTTTCCCTGCTCCCACCATATTCACCCCCCTCCTGTATGCACATTATCTATGTATGGACATTATCTTTTGATTCCCTGGCATTGCCTACACTCTTGAGCACTAGTTACAGGGTTTAACCCCATCTATCACTCCCAATGGCAACTAATGCCATCACCCATCAACCCCACCCTCAAAATATAACCACCCCCCACCCCTTTAAACTAATGGCCAATAGTCCTATTAGCCAAATGTGTTCATTTTTCATTTGGCCAACCAAACTGTGATGTCATCTTAAAGAGAGGGAATGCATGGTACATCAAGCAATATGATTGGTTGATTTACCATGTGCTCCAGTGGCACGTCATCTGTGATTGCCCAGGCCCCCTATAAAAGGCCTGTGCTCTCGCAGAAGACAGGAAGTCTTCCACTGGACCACATCTCGTGGCTGAAGAATACACAAAAGAAAGAAAACAGCTTTTAAAAAGAAAAGCTTAAAAGAAAAGACAAGCGAGTGCTTTTTATCTGAGTGACTGAAATTGCAGTTGTGTTTCAAGTGCAGTTTTGTTTTAAGTGTAGAGATAGAACAAGGAGGAATAAAAACAAGGAAGGTATTAAACAAGTACAGTGACTTGTTAGCACTTAATACTCCATAGTACAACAATGATCAAGAGTGAGAATGCCACTGAATGCACATCTTGCCACATGTATGTGGATTTAGAGCATCTGTTCCAAGGAGCATACCTCCTGTGGGAAGTGTGAGCAGTTGGTTTCTTTAGAGTCTCAAATTGCTGATCTGAAGAGGCAACATTGCAACATTGAGGAACATTGACAATCTTGAAAGGAGTTTAGTGCTCACTGAGCAGGCCCTGGCTGGGACTAGTGATTCAGAGGTGGAGATGTGAGTGAGGACAGGTAGGTAGTTGGGTAACAGTTAGAAGGTGAAGGGGGAGAGGAAGAGGCAGACTGTTCCCAGCTGACCCATCCCAATAGATATGCCAGATTGAGTGAAGAAATTGTGGGCATCTGGACAGGAATAGCAAACCTGGAAAAGACTGAATCCTCTTGCAGCCAAGGGAATAGTTCCTCCAGCAGAGAGGATACTCAGAAGTACAAGAAAGGTTGTGGTAGTAGGGGATTCAATTATTAGGAGGGTAGGGAGAGCAATACAGGTATGTTGCTGTGACCGCATGAACCAAACAGTTTGCTGTCTCCATGGGGCTCGAGTTTGGCACATTGGGGATCAGGTAGACAGGTTGTTGGGAAGGGCTGGGACTGATGATCCAGCGGTCTTTGTACACGTTGGCACCAATAACAAAGTTAGACAAAGATAAGGGGTCCTAAAAAATTATTTCAGAGATCTAGGCCGCAAGCTTAAGGCAAGGATCTCCAAGATAGTATTTTATGAAATACTACCAATGCCATGCACTAAGCCAGGGAGACATTTGGAGATTAGAGAGGATAATGTATAACTAAGAAAGTGATGTAGGAAGGAGGGTTTTGGATTGTTATAGCACTGGGAGTCCTTTTCTGAGAGGATCAATCTTAATGCTGGGGATGGATTGCACCTCAATGACTAGGCATCTTCTGTGCCTGGAGGGAGGATATTAAAATGGTTGGAGATTTAAACTGGAAAAGAGGCGGGAGGGACAATACATAGATAATGAACTAGACATAATAGATAAGCATGGGGAAATAGCTAGGGGTCATGAAGGTACAATGGGGGGAAGTGGTAATTTGGCAAGTCGGGGGGCACCCATATTAAATTCAGATAACATTGGTAAACTTCTAAAGACTAAATCCAATAGGAATAGAAAGACAGGAGCAAATACGATATTGTAAAAGTAGCACTGTAAAAAACCTTAAATGCATGCTTGCTAATGGAAGAATCCTGACAGATAAAAAGCAGGAGCAATATGATATTATAGGCATTACTGAAACATGGTGGTATGAAGCTCATAACTGGGCAGTTAATTTAGAGGGTCATTCCCTTTATCTAAGGGATCAAGCAAATAGAAGATGTGGTGGAGCATGCTTATATGTTAAACCGGATTTAAAACCTATTCTAAGGGAAGATGTTTATGAAGGGAATGATACAAATGTAGAGGCCTTGTGGATAGAAATTAGCAGTGGGGGTTAAAGTACATATAGCACCCTGCTATATTTCTCTTGCTTGGCCACTGAGCAGGTCTAAACCCTGTCACAGAGCATCACAGAGATTGTTAGTCATGTACACCCTATCTCTCTCACCAAGGTGCAGTTTCAGACCCGATGCTTGCTGGTGTCGGAGGCGTAGAGTCGTTCTCACTCTCTCTGCCTGAGAGTGAGAAATCTGGTTCTACACTGTGGAGTTCAACTGGCTGCAAGAAACTCATGCAGACTTCAACGACGACTACGCCTCTGAGGAAAAGACGCGACCACGTGGGTTCGGTGGCTGCTTAATTTCTTCGCGGGGAAGCTGCCATGTTTTCTTCTGAACAGAAGAGCGGCGTGGAAGTGAATGCTGTGATAGTGCCTGCTGGTACATTGTCCGTTCTTGTTCCAGTGATAGAATTATCTTTGGTGGTGAGGAAAGCGGATACTCCAAATTTGTTTTGCTTTATTGCAAGGCTATTAAAGAGGCCCGGGAGTACGCTGCTGTAAAAGCTGCATCTTCCCCTTTGGCTCCAGGCTCGCTGCTAAAGATGAGGATGTCGCTTTGATGGCGTCGGCGATTGGACGGCGGCGTGGGACTGGGACATTTGTTGCTTGCGACGGCTATTAAGGCTGTGAGCCGTGACTCTTTGGCTGGAGGTGGCTACACCCTCGGAGAATCAGGACATTGTTGAGTCGGACAGTCTGAATAGATGTAACCTTGCTAATGAAAATGTGTTCCGCAATGTATCCCCTGTATTAGGTGAAATGTATAAACCCCTAAACCCTAGTCTCTCCAAAATGCATAGACAAAAATAGATCTGCTAATGCTATGTCTGACGCTAATGGAAAAGAGGTAGTTATTAATTGGTGGGATCCCATGTTTCAGGGCCATGTTCATCATTTGGACCGGACTAGGTTCATCATTGTGCAGGGAGCTAAAGTAGAAAATTGGTGGGAGGTAGGTAAATTTACACTAGAGCACGAAGCTGAGGTTCTACAAAAAAGGTCCAAAGAGTATGAGAGGAACAGAGACTCTCCTCCGGGCCTGGAGGAAGATATATATGAGGATGCTGATATGGGTGAGGAGCCATTGTGTTGGGTTCTACTGGGACAGGCTTACACCCCCAATCTGGTCAAGTCTAGCTAAGCTGATAGGGTCATACTACATTTGTTCAGGAAGTCTCATGGGTTTGATTTCCCATACCTACCAGAACCATTGATGAATGAAGTGGATAAGAACCAGGATCAATGGGTTAGAGAAGCAGTGTTAGACTATATGGCTCCACTATGTTGTAGTCAGGGACTTTATACTGAAGACAGGGTGTCTTACTTAATCAAGGTTTGGCATGTGGGAACAAACAACTACGTGGACAGGGTTGAGTATGTGAGTGAGAAGGGGAAGAAGCGTTGCTACACTGTCACAGACCATACAGGCAGGTTGGTTATCAAACCAGATCCAGCACACTATTACTAAATGATGGGTCTGCATTCTCTAATGGGTCTGCTGCTATGACAGATACTAATTGTATGTGATTGGATAACCTATATTATTATGTATCATGTATCCTGTTTTATGAATCCTGTTGGGTTCATTATATGTGTAAATTTGTATTAAATGCTTGTAACATTTAATGTGTATTTAATATGGTTCTTCATAGGTACATAGGTAGGTGCATAGATAATTCCGGTTTCTCTTAGGAATTAACTATGGTTGGTTATGCAATGTTCTTTTTGTACTTTTGTATTTTTATTATATAATTATGTTACCCTATAATCACTGTTCTACATTTTGGTTGGTGTTATACAACATGCTACCTCATTCGGGGGCGATGAGAATGTAGCACCCTGCTATATTTCTCTGGCCTGGCATGTTAGTCCTGGTGACAGCAGGCAGTGCCAGGGTTAACCAGTCGCAAGGCTGTACATGTGAGATCGTTTCCCTTGTGTCAATTATGTTGCAGCTTCCAGGCACATGTCTGGGTCTGGAAGATGCTGGAATCACATGACAGGATGAGGGCCTTGTTACATCCAAATCTGCCCAGTTACTGGGGTAGAATGGCTGGCTCCTCCTCCAGTATAAATATGTGATTCCTCCAAATTATAGTGAGTTCTATCAGTCCTCCAGACTGGGCTGTTCAGTCCTAGCCTATCCCAAAGGGGGTGGATGCTGTCCTG
Organism: Ascaphus truei; assembly: GCF_040206685.1. Classification (NCBI taxonomy): domain Eukaryota; kingdom Metazoa; phylum Chordata; class Amphibia; order Anura; family Ascaphidae; genus Ascaphus; species Ascaphus truei. The sequence goes on from NC_134483.1 coordinate 399,160,468, forward strand.
TCTACCCAGGGGGCTCTCGCTCCTGGGAAGTGAGGAGTCCAATACCTGGAGAAGCAGGATCCCAGAGGAATTCCTTGCAGGGGATCTTTCTATGAAAGAGGGACCCCTAAGCAGCTCCAGCTGGAAGCTGGGCAAACCAGGCAGGTTAGAACATTGGAAAACCCTCCTGGCCTCGATGTAACAAACAGAGATGAGCTTTCTGGCATGCAGGATCCTAGATCTAGGTAACCAAGAGAGGTTAATTCAGTGTCAGTCTGCACATCACCCTCCAAGAGTCGGTGAATGTATAAGGCCGGCAGAAATAAATGTAAGTTTTATTATATTCACACCAGGGAATTTGTGCACCCACAGTTTACCTCTATAGAAAGGTAACTATGATACTGGCTTTAGCCAGCTTTTAATTGCACTACTCACATAAGCTCATGCTTTATTTAATCCCTTCAGGGCTTTCTCACATTTTCACTAGTCCATGGGACAATAATTTCATATATTCAGTGTAAGTACCTGCAAACTCGGTGATGCCTTGACGTTGGCTGCAGGCTTATAACGCCTTGGCCAAAGGGTTGAACGAAATAACCCATATTGATGAGATCACAATTTTATTTTGGCCTAATTGGTAAGAGCGCAGGAATCATTCTTTTTGTTTTTTTTATTAGTCCTGGTACCAGCAGGTAGTGCCATGGTTAATGGTTAATTAGTCACATGGCTGTACATGTGAGATTGCTTCCCCTGCGTCAATTATGTTGCAACTTCCAGGCACATGTCTGGGTCTTGAAGATGCTGGAATCATATGACATGATGAGGGCCTTGTTACATCCAAATCTGCCCAGTTACTGTGGCAGAATGGCTGGCTCCTCCTGTATAAATATGTGATTCCTCCAAGTTATAGTGAGTTCTATCAGTCCTTTAGACTGGGATGTTCAGTCCTAGCCTACCCCAAAGGGGGTGGATGCTGTCCTGTCTACCCAGGGGGCTCTCGCTCCTGGGAAGTGAGGAGTCCAATACCTGGAGAAGCAGGATCCCAGAGGAATTCCTTGCAGGGGATCTTTCTATGAAAGAGGGACCCCTAAGCAGCTCCAGCTGGAAGCTGGGCAAACCAGGCAGGTTAGAACATTGGAAAACCCTCCTGGCCTCGATGTAACAAACAGAGATGAGCTTTCTGGCATGCAGGATCCTAGATCTAGGTAACCAAGAGAGGCTACTCTTGCGTGGAGGTGGTGGACACCATACTCTATGTTCAATGAAAGGTGAGGTCCTAGTTTCTCCATTGCCTGCATGAACTCCTGTCTGGAAGGGGAGAAGATTACTATGGTGGAATCCCCTGTTCACTAACTTTGTCTATGCACTCTAAGAATTGTTGTGCATAATAATAAACACCACCAAGCTTTGAAAAGTTCCTGGCGCCCTTTCATTTATATTTCCTCCTGCACTCCACTCCTAACAGCCATGGCCTGACCCCACGCAGAGAAGACCCTGAGATAAGAGGTAATCACTGAGCTAATACTTCAATGAGCAGGTCATGTTTGCATGATGGGAGATTTTAACTATCCGGACAAAAACTGGAACAATGAGATTAGCATTAAAACAAAAGGAAACCGGTTTACTGTATGTGGGTGCTAAAAGAAAATTACCAGACCCAAGTTATTCAGGAACCAACCAAGGAAGGATGTCGTCACAATACATTTCAGCTCTTGTACATACGAGCTGTTGGTAGATGCTGAATACCTTAATAAAATCCCATCATCCCCTGCTCCATCTCACGAGATCAGAAGTGACGACAACCGGAAGTGTCGTCGGAGAGGAGATGCAGGATCACAGATGGGTGGCAGTGCTGCAGATATCGTGGCATCTGTAGCTCTATGTACCTATGCTTTCATGACACTATGTAAGTGTTTTCCTTTATTCTAAATAAACCGAATAAGGTAATATGCTATGGTCTGTTTCTTTATTGTTTGAGACCAACGCAATGCTGAACTAATAGAACATCACCACAATGAGTCTCCAGGCAACACATCAACTGTCACACAAAACAGAGATTTTGGAAAAAGCTGATTTTATTTGGAACAGGTGTGAGTTCCCACCTCATAGATATCTTCAAGTTACCACACTTCACTTACGTTATTGCACTATGTTTTTCATACGTGACGACCCTTTCCAAATCTTTCTGCTGCCATAATGTGGAGTCAGGAAGGAATTTAATTTCACCTTATGAGACAGCATTGGATGATGTTTCACTGTGGCTTTTTTGTTTGCCTTCCTCTCAATTAAAATTCTATAAATACAAATATAGTCCTGTCATCTAAATTTAGCTTAGGTTGAAGTTGTCTTTTTTCAACCTCATCTACTATGTAACTATGTAAGAAAAACTCATGAAAAAAAATTCTTCAACCAACCGAGCTTCGGGTCAAGTTGAGGATTCCACTTTGCAAACCATGGAGGGGCTTTGGATTACAAATAGGCCATTGGGCCTTAGATTATTTTTTATGGTTTTGTTTTTTTGTTTATGCCTTTGGGCCTTGAATTATTTTTTATGGTTTGTGTTTTTTGTACAGTTTATGCCATCGGTTTCTGGATAACTTTTTATGGTTTTGGTTTTTGTTGATGTCACTGGGTCGTGGATTATTTTTTTATGGCTTTTGTTTTTTGGTAGCCACCGAGCCTTGGATTACTGTTTGTGGCTTTTTTAATGGTTGGGCATCGGCCCTTTAGTGGATTGGTTCAAGGGGTCTTCAGCCCTGAAAATAAGGAGATCCTTCATCCAGGGTGGGATAAGTAACCTTATTGATATTATAGTTCACAACTGATTGCCTATGAGAGGGCAAAGGTAGCCACATTGGCAATCACATTTTAATTGTATTTGTTTAATTATTTGTAATGTATTTTTTTTGTGAATTCAAAAGTAGAGTCAGCGGGCTCATAAATTGATGAAAAAGTAGCTTTATTCCAGTTATAAATTGAAGAAAAAGGATTATGTGAGTGCGTGCTGCCTCTTTGCTTTTCAATCTGCTCCATAACGGGATCTACTACATGATTAGAACCCCAACAGTATTTGGTGCACCTCAAGTTCATGTTCATGCACAGTGAGTACTAGGAGTGCATGCTCTTGCAAATCCTTTTCTACGTTTTTTTGTAATACATGTATTTTTTGGGTGTTTTCAATGGACAAAAGCACTATAAGCAACATTGGCTAATAGAGCTGTTGGCCATTAGTGTAGGGGGGAAGTGTTAGGTTTGTTGAGGGAGAATGCAGGGGGGGGGGATTGGTAATCGGTAGTTGCACCGGAAGAAGCGGCTAACCGCTTGCTTACTTTAATGGTTAATAAAGGATAGCAAGCGATTGAGGTAGCCAAAAGGGGTAGGTAGTGTAGTTTAATGTTAATATTAACCCCTTTTTAGCCCTTACTGGTCAGCTACAGTAGTTATAGAAACCAATAACTAGCTGAACACTTGGGTTACTTAAGGATTAATATATACTGTAATGTGTAGTACAGGTGGGCCGCTGTAATGCGGCGGGTTCCGTTCTATGGTCCTGCCGCAAAGCGAAAATCCCTGGAAAGCGGAACCGGCGATTATCGGCATCCGTGCATGCGCAGACCAGAAATTTCCCCTTCTGCGCATGCCAACCTCCGTTCTGTGCAAGCACAACCACCGTTCTGAGCATGTGTGACCTGGGCAGCCCCCGTTCTGCGCATGTGCAGACATGGCGGCCCCCTTCCCGGTACCACTGAATGAGCGAGGCCAGCGAAAAGCGAGGCCCTACTGTACGTAATATTTATCATCTATTCATGCTGGTTTAGGAAAATATTGCCATGTATATATACAATATATTGGCCATTTATATACATAGGCAAGATAGGGCTAACGCCAGCCTGGAGTAGGTGATAACTAATAGTATTTATTGGCGCCATAAATATCGGGACCTGATGTATGCCATCAACAACTAAAACTGTGATATTTAGTCATGTTGATACCAGGTCCGGTAAAACATTTAATATCCACCTTAACGCACACTTGCTTAAAGAAGCATGTCAGTAGCACCGTGGCTAATACTATACACATGATACATAAAGCTTGGCCCCCTGCAGACGCACTTACCAGAACTCCCTCCTACTGTCTCTTCCTACCAACCAATTACAGTACATTGTAAGCTCTTTGGACCAGGGACTCCTCATCTAAATGTTACATTTATGTCTGAAGCACTTACTCCCATTATCTGTTATTTATATGATTGTCACGTGTATTACTACTGTGAAGCTCTATGTACATTAATGGAGCTATATAAATAAAGACACACATACAGGTGAGCCGATGAGTATTCTAACACTTGCCTTAAACTTGCCTTGGAAAATTTGGGGCTATAACCAACAAGATCCAGGTACTGTCATGGCCCCTTTTATTCTCCAACATCTCTAGTTTGTTTGGGTATTTTTTTTCGAATGCCACGCACTTCACCGCGTTCATGCCGCATTCATGCCGAGACAGCGCCAATAGTACTGTAGTCAGCAGTGAAAGTTTGTATACAGCACGCCGCCCATAATGTTACAGTAGCTTGCTTGTGTACCTCTAATACAGACCTCACATAACTGTATTGTTGAAAACAGTTGAAAACAATTAAATAAGCACAACGCTAATACTGTACAATGCACGCGGCCGCAGCTTTAAATACCGGAACATGCCGCATCAAACACTGCATCTGCCCGCGGTTTTCAAAGTCGCGCTGAAACGGCCGCAGGGGGCTAAAGGCGGCCACCACTGTACATGCTGCAAACATTTCAGTGACATTTCCGATGGCCTATCGGATTAACACAGCAGGGGTCCCTGGCAGTTCCATTCAGTTTGAATGGGACTGCCATGGACCCCCGCTGTTAATCCGATGGGCCATTAGTTGGTCTGCAGAAATGTTGCAGCATGTACCCATCATGTGGAACATATACAGACCATCACCCAAAAAGAATCCAAAGTCCCTAATAGAGTCCAAACAGATGGAAGGGAAGATAATCCAAATGCTCCAATCACTGTAAAATGTACGCATCATGTACCCAAGATGTACCCAGCATGTACCTGAGTCTTGTTGGTGATTGCCCCAGATTGGTTTTAGAATACTCGTCGGCACTACAGTACATACATGCAAAATGCTTAATTTGTAGCGGTGTATCATTGATGTATTGCACCATAAATAACAATAATATAATAACTTTCTTTGGCCGTAATATCACATTTTTTACTTTTATCCGGGCTGATATTTCTTATTAAAATGTGCACCTCAATACCTCCCTAATACCATCTGTTGACACTCTCTAAATCTTGGGTTGACACATACAAAGTAATATGTGCAAAGACCTTGATAATATTGATACTAAAAGACCTGTCATCAAAATGCAAATGTATTGAATAGCAAGAATTGGTTTGATGCATTTATCCTGTTCCACTCCCTGTATCTGTACTTTAAGATAGTTTACTGATCAATGCAATCTTGGTAGCTATACTGCAGACTTATTTCTTCTGTCTATTTATTTGACAGAATGGCTTTGTTAAAAGAATTAATTGCAGATTAACTTGCAGTGTCTCAAGTACAGATGCAGCCACCAACACTCAACCATTTCACAATCACATTTTCGAGATTTCGCCCGAGCTCCTCGCTAGGTTGACCACAGCAGACTAATGGCCCATCGGATTAACAAAGCAGGGGATCCTGCTGTGTGAAGCCTACTACATGTCTATAAGAGACGTGCAGTAAGAGATAGAGGCGTGCAGATAAATTGACTGATTCAGTCTAACAGGCAATTGCGGGGTTTTTATTGCATTTTAATGTTACAGTATTGTAGCAGTGGTCTCCAGAGATGAACCGCATTGATTTCAGGTCCAGGGACCACCTACTTCCGAGTTTCAGGTCCCGCAATCGCCTGTTGTTGGCACGCAGGTAGAGTGACTGATTCAGTCTACAGTATCTCTTTCTGTGCATCTCTTACAGACAGGTAGACCCAGGTAGGATTCACACAGCAGGGACCCCCGCTGTGTTAATCTGATGGGCCATTATAGTCTGCATAGGCCAACCTCAGGAGATATTGAGGCATAGTGCAGTTTCTCGAGATGTGGTCGAGTATTGGTGGCTGCATCTATATAGAGATGATATGTTTCTATTGTTATTGACAACATATAAATGACAGTTGTTTTCAAAGGTTGGCATGGATGCTGCTGTCAAAAGGTTTTCTAGAAATTTCAATCATTAAAAAAAAATGCCATTCCATACATTCTTAAATTCAATTGCCACTAATGTATTTTCCCCCCTTTGCCATTTCTGATTTAAATTCTGTCTTTTTCAGCAATGAAAAGTTATATTAATATATTGGCTCATTATGGGTATCGCATGGTAATGAAAATCAGCTGAGATATCTCTCTGGAAGCATATCCAATTTTATGCCACAATAACACATACAAATTACCTGAACTGTATGACTACTGCACCGACACACTTTATTCGAGCAAATACCCGGTATGTACCTGGCAGATACCTGGAATGCGCCGCTCCTCACCTCTGACAAGCCCCGTTGCATTTGCCTTCCCAGCCTGGGTTCATGCCTGGCTGATGGGCGGCTGATCTGTTAAATGAGGATGATTAGGATTTAATAGGCTGCAATGCTTCGGGTGTCTACCAGATGGCATAAATTCATGAATTGTAATGCAGTGTATATATATATACTGTGCAGTATTGCAGCCAGCGGGAATAAAATGCTTCAATCCCTGCCTGAAAAATAACTCAATGTACTCGGGCAGAAAACAGTCACAAACCTCAATACACCCGGGTATACCCGAATTCGTGGGACTAGCCAAGCTCGAATAAAGTGTGTCGCCAGTGTAGCATAATGCCAAAACATTGTAATAATACTAATACATATTGTACTTAAATGAATAGTTTAAACACAGACATTTCTCTTTTCCAGGTATGGACTTTTATTGTTTTTCTTCTTTCAATAATGATTTTTTTGTGCAAAACAGACATGCAATGCAAGAAAACTCTATGGCCTGGATTATGAGGTGTTGCACCCTGATCCGGCGGTAAGATAAATGTCATTCGAGTCAATCGGAGTTACTGCTGGATTTGGGAGTGATACCTCACATCACGGCTTAATACAGTAAATCTCAGCCTATGCTTGCAAAATGTAATATCCAAACACTACCATAACTAAGTGATTAAGAAGCCTATTATGCACGACAAAAAGGGAAATAAAAATATAATTTGAATGAAGCTTTCATTTAGGTCAAGAGTTATTTCCATGTGTTAGTGGCCCAATGGAACAGAATAAGGAAATAAATAATGTGATGGCTGTAACTATTTAAATATAGTATATCACAATCAGGGTATTTGTCTGCTGCAGCTTCTCTAGTCAGTGACGTAAATAGGTTCTACAGTATATAAATCTATTAGTCAGTTTTGAAACACAAGTGTTACGGTCATTGCCATTAATGTTGTTTCCCAATTTCTAAAAAATGTTACCGACAAATGCGACACTCGTGAACGATCACTCCTAGAAATGTTTATGGGTTATGAAGAATGTTTCTTGCATCTTTATAATGATATTCTCTGCTGCTGTTTCCCCTAGTTATTATAAAACACGGTTTGATGGGATCACCAAGCTGTCCCTGCAATATGTTTGACTGTTTGTACTTTTTCCTTTATTCAGAATCTTTCCTTTTCCATGGTCATTGAACCCCACTCTCACAGTTCTGTCTCAATGTAAACAGATGCAACCACGAGTATTAGAACTCGTGCCTTTTAAATTCTGGATAGTCTCAATGTAAATGCCTCAACATTGCTGCAACATTGCTGGTGGAAGTTCATAAGCGGCTTGAAAAAATTCAAATAAATAAGGCACCTGGCCCCGATGGCATACATCCAAGAGTTCTCAAGGAATTAAGTTCAGTCATAGCCAAACCATTATATTTAATATTCAAGGACTCCATTTCCACAGGCTCTGTACCACAAGATTGGCGTAAAGCAGATGTGGTGTCTATATTTAAAAAGGGAGCTAGATCACAACCGAGGAATTACAGACCAGTAAGTCTGACTTCAATAGTGGGGAAACTACTTGAAGGTTTAATACGGGATAATATTCAGGAATACCTAATGGAAAAATAAATTATTAGTAATAGTCAGCATGGATTTATTAAGGATAGATCATGCCAAATTAACCTTATTTTTTTCTTTGAGGAGGTAAGTAGGAAATTAGACCAGGGTAATGCAGTTGATGTGGTCTACTTAGATTTTGCAAAGGCTTTTGATACGGTTTCACACAAGAGGTTGGTGTGCAAAATTAAGAAAATTGGACTACAGAAAGTAATAATATATGCACCTGGTTTGAAAACTGTTAAAGGACAACAACAGAGGGTTTTTATAAATGGAACTTTTTCAGGCTGGGACCCCTGCTTTTAAACTTCTTTATTAATGACCTTGAGGTTGGCATTGAGAGCAAAATCTCCATCTTTGCTGATGATACTAAATTGTGTAAGGTAGTAGAATAAGAGCAAGATGTAATTTCTCTTCAGAAGGACTTGGAGAGACTGGAAACGTGGGCAGATACTGTCGTGGCCCCTTTTAATCTCCAACATCCCCGAAAAAATTCAGGGATGTTTTCCGACTCTCACGGGCCTTCTCCGCGCGGCCCGAAATCAGCTGATAGTGCAAATAGCGCTAGACAATGAAAGCGCTTAGCGCTAAACAATAGAAATGACCCAAACGGCCGAAAATGGCCCCCATCAGCCCGCGCTTTGCCTGCGATTTTTAAAATCGCGGGGAAAAGACTGCAGGAGGCTAAAGGCAGCCGCCACTCTAAATGGCAGATGAGGTTTAATACAGATAAAGGTTATGCATTTGGGATGCAAGAATAAACAGGCGACTTACAAATTAAATGGTGATAAATTAGGGGAATACTTGATGGAGAAGGATTTAGGAGTACTTGTAGGCAGCAGGCTTAGCAATAGTGCCCAAAGTAATGCATTAGCTGCAAAGGCAAACAAGATCTTATCTTGCATTAAAGGCAATGGATGGAAGAGAAGTAAACATAATTATGCCCCTTTACAACGCATTAGTAAGACCACACCTTGAATATGGAGTACAATTTTAGGCACCACTCCTTAGAAAAGACATTATGGAACTAGAGAGAGTGCAGAGAAGAGCTACAAAATTAATAAAGGGGATGGACAATCTAACTTATGAGGAGAGGCTAGCTAAATTAGATGTATTTACATTAGAAAGGAGGCATCTAAGAGGGGATATGATAACTATATACAAATATATTTGGGGACAATACAAGGAGCTTTCAAAGAACTATGCATCCCGTGGCAGTAAAAAGGACTTGGGGCCATCCTTTAAGGTTGGAGGAAAGAAGATTTCACCAGCAATAAAGGAAAGGGTTATTTACAGGAAGGGCAGTTAAAATGTGGAATTCATTACCCATGGAGACTGTGATGGCGGATACAATAGATTTGTTAAAAAAAAAAGGTTGGATATCTTTTTAGAAAGGAAAGGTATACAGGGATATACCAAATAAGTATACATGGGAAGTATGTTGATCCAGGGATTAATCCGATTGCCAATTCTTGGAGTCAGGAAGGAATTTATTTTTCCCCTTAATGGGGTTTTTTGTTTGCCTTCCTCTGGATCAATAAGTAAGTAAATATATAGGATAAAGTATCTGTTGTCTAAATTTAGCATAGGTTGAACTTGATGGACGTACGTCTTTTTTCAAGCTCAGAAACTATGTAACTATGTAACATTGCCTCAAAATTTCGGTGAGATGATTAATGGCCCATCGGATTAACACAGCAGGGGTCCCTACAGTCCCATTCAGTTTGAATGGGACTGCAAGGATCCCCCGCTGTATTAATCCGATGGGCCATTAAGAATCTCACAGAAATGTTGAGGCATTTACTGTAACGATGCGCGGAACACGCCCCCTGCGGCGTGTTCCTTCCTTACCTGTTTAACTTCTGATCGCCGCCCTCTAGCTGCGAGTCAAGATCCTGTATCTTTAAGTATTCTGAAGCAAACTACGCCATCTTGCTTCCTGGCAAATCCTGCCCTCTTCCTCCTGACAGGAAGTAAGCCTCTCTCTGACTTCATCATTCCTTACAGCTGCTGCTGCTACCTTTAAATACTGGCAGTACTCTATGCTTCGCGTGCCTGCCCTCAGATGCTGTTCCTGCCTGGATTTCCTCTGGGACAGTTCTCATCTCCTTTTGGATTCCGGTAGACTGGGACAGTCACTCATTTTACCACTGCGGTTAGTTCACTGTGCGGGTAGTGTAGGACCAGCTGAGTAGTATTTACCTTGACGTGGTAGCAGGCTTATAGTCCTTTGGCCAAAGGATTAAACTAAGAACCCTTACGTTGTATTTAGTGTTGCTGCACTCTGCTGTTTCTGGCACTATGCCTTTAAGGAGGCTGGACGTCCTCCAAGAAGCTTTTCCCTTATGGATGTGACCTTGTGCTCTGGACTTTATCCTCCCCTGCTCCTCACTTGTGGCTTACCCACACCCACCACGTTGGTGCCTGAGAATGCGCGCACTCCCGCTCTGCTGTCAGAGCATGCGCACACATGCAGCTGGACCAGTCATGTCTCTGAGCTTGGCTCCGCACCTCCGGGCGCATCGCGCATTCTCCTGTGCGCGGCGCAGTCACGTGACTACGTGCGCCGATCCCCAGCAGCGTGGCAACTCACTCCCTTTCATCTCTCCTGCAGATTCCCCACCTCGCTATCGAGTCCCTTCCTTTCCCTCGGCTTGAGTGTAGAAGCACAAGCGTAACATTTACTGTGAGAGTGCCCCAGAATCTCCCAGAATTTCCCAGGTAAGTGTTCTAATACTGTTGGCTGCATCTGTACCTTTTCTTCATAGGTTTATGTCGCCCTGGTGCCATTCTCAATCCTAGTATTAAGAAAAAGTGCTGTCCCTCGGAATCTAAGTCACAGAGAAAAACAAGCTACAGTATGCATAACATATTACATTATATATTTTCCTTTTCAATTATATATTATGTTGACAGTAAAATGAATATGCTTGTATATGAATGCAAGTTCAATGAAACTTGCATATACAGTTCACAGTGTATTACAATTTCAAATAATTTTACAATCTTCATGTGAAAATCGCTAGTTGTGCAGGGTAAAAAAAGCACAACATCTTCCTTTTTTCTTTCTGGCCTTAACACATAGTTCCCATGACCTCTTTTTTTTTCATTGACAGTTCAGTCCGAAAAACTTGTAGTAAATTCATAAGCAATGTATTTGAGAGGACCCTACAATATTGTGCACATGGTGAACATGTACAGAATATACAGATTAAGCAAACATTAACTATAATTAAATATACTTTTCATATCTCAATAGAATTTTATACTAAATGTATCTCACTGTCTTCCTCATAAAATAAGTGTCAGGTACTGTACCTTTAGATGTGCTCCCCCCCCCCTATGTTATTCGGAGAGAGGTTTGAAGGAATATATATATATATATATATATATATATATATATATATATATATATATATACTGTACAACTTGAGACTCTGCTAAATTAAGCAGGAGATTTTCACAGTAGAAAAAAGCAAAGCACAGCAAAGAACTTGGTGGCTAGACACCAGCAAATAAAGGGTTAAAAGTGCTTTATTCCATGGCCCGAAACGCGTTAGAGATACTACCGGCCATCTAACCAATATGTCTACCATGGAATAACCCTAACCCTAGATGGTGATGGCCCCTCTGGCAATATGGAGGTCTTGCGCTCTACACATATCTTGGCTGCATCTCTGATCCAGGAGGAGCTGGAGGCATGTCTCAAACCCAGGAGGGGCTGAGCTGGACTGAAACAATTTGGAACACTTCCTCCCTAAGGCTCAGAGGGGGAGAGCACAGTATCTGCACCAGGATTGGTTATACACAGACTCCCATTCACCTCCACCCTGACACTCAGAGAGGCAGCATGAGGAGGGGTAAACTCACAGTATAGCCTGTCACTGCCTGTAGCTACTAGGGCTCACGTGACAAAAAAGGCAGAAAGATAGTTCTGGACCACCCATGGCTATACATATTTTTCTTGCCTTCTCATATTTGTAGTTGACATTTTTTTTAGCTATATGGGTTACTGTATGCGCCCTGTCAAGTGATTTGGAATATCATGCAATACCAGGAGTATTCTGTATGTAACCTGAGGGAATGTTTGTTGTAGAATAATTCTGTTGTTAAGTGTGTGTGTGTGTGTGTGTGTGTGTGTGTGTGTGTGTGTGTGTGTGTGTGTGTGTGTGTGTGTGTGTGTGTGTGTGTGTTAAGAGATTAGAGATAAGATGTTAAAAGGGGAGAGAGATGCTGTGTCTTGAATGACGGGATGGTAACATTGTAGGAGCTGGAGGTAGAATAAAATAGAGTTGCAGAATACAGAATGCATTAAAGGTTGAGGTGGTAGGACAGAGATACTGATTATAATATTTGTTACTAGGAATAGTAAAAGGAGGAAGAGTTGTGAACTATGAAGAGTGTGCAAAATAATCGAAGCTGTAGAATACGAGTGGATGTCGATATCATTAGTGCAAGAAGGGGGAGTCAAAAGTAATGCCAAATCAACCTACTTGTACTGTAGGAGATGATAAAAGGAGATACACGTACAATATAATGTGATTTAAAAGACTGGCAATGGGCATTTCTTTGATGTATAGATCAAAAGCTTGTCTTGGATATTATTTATATTTTAGGTAATGTTTGGACAGCTAGATGAACACTGCAGCGAGATAGTCAAAGACTAGATTGATGGGAACAATTCTGAGACATTACTATGAGTATAATCTGCACAAAATATCAATGAGGCCTCTGAGAACGATTACAGAAGAAGAAAAATAGAAGAACCAAAACAGTACATCAAGGAACATAACCACCAATGGAATGAAGAAGGAAAAGAGTTGGTCAGAGAGCATGAGTGGTGATTAAAGAAGAAGTCCTGAATAAGACCTTGTCACAGATGCTGAGATAATTAAACATAATGAAGAAAAACGAATGGTGTGTTTGAGGACTGTACAGAAAGATGTTGAAACTAGGGCAGGCAAGAGGCACATGATTAAGTGAGAGAAAAACTGAAAGGAAAAAGGTGGTCAATTACACAGCAGAGTACATTTCTTGGCTTATGTATTCAACCTTACTTTTTAAGTAGTGAACAAATTCTTGATGAGTAATATAGAGGATATAAAATGAAGGAAGAAGCCTACCATAAAAGAAATATATGTGCACACAAGATTGGTGCAGTATGAAATAAGTGGGATTGAGCATGTGACATACAGCTAGGGTAGGGAATATAAAGAAATACAGCAGGGCAAAGGGATAAACATGAATAATGAGGAGATACAGTAACAAGTGGGGCACTGAACCCACAGGGGACATTCAATGAAGACAGTAAGTAAAATGCAGAGAATGTTTAACCATTTTTGGTTTTAGAGGGCCTGTTGTGTTAGAAGTATAATTAAGGCCCCTTTACTCTTATTACATACAGGTAGCTATGTTTGACAGTGACTATTCGCTTCTGTGTTTTTAATGCTCCCTGTACCTGCATGACAAATGTAGACTCTGTTTCAACCAAATTTAGACTCAAATTAATCACTTAATAACTTCACCTATAATGGTGCTATGTGCACAGTGGACCAACACAGAAATATGTAAATAATGCAAGCTGTAGTCATGCGTCCCAAATTAAAACAGTCCTTACAAGTCTACCTCAATTAATTTTTACAATGCCTGTCATAATGGGTCTTAGCCCAATCACATAATTACAAATATAATTATATTGATAAGCGGAGTGGGACTTTAACCACTTTGCTATGCTTTCTCCCTGAGCTATAAGACAATTTGATTAAAGGGGAATTATTAAAAGAAGAAATGCTTGAATAACTGAGGATTCAATATCAACATACTGTACTGAATGAACTTTGCTCATTTGCCTTCTTTTTCCATAAAAAGAAATCAGTCCTATACAGCACTGTGCCCCAGATATAGTAACCTCCATTACGGCTTAATGCGTCTGAACCGGTGTCAACCCCCATTGACTTGATTTTGATGAATAACTCCCTACGTCCACAAAAACATATTTAGAATACATAATAAATAAGTAAACAACATATTGTAATTCATAGATAACAGCCCTTAATTTGTTGCATTCTGATATTACCATTTAAATGTCATTGTTATCCCTATAAAGTACCATCATAAAAACAACTGCTTATAACAATGTATAACATATTGCGCTATTGAGCGAATTGTGCTCCAGTATTTACAGCATCCATCAATCTCATATTTCCAACTTTTTTTTAAAGTCATACAGAAAACGATTACTTCAAGTTATTGCTGCTAAAGGTGGTTCTACAAGCCATTGAGTCATAAGGTGTACTTAGTTTTTCACACATACTGTAGCTTCTCCATTGTGGCTTTATTTTTGTTAAATAAATCATGACACAGTGTTATATGACGTGTTGTTGTTCATCTGAGGTTGTATTTACCTAATTTTAAGACCTGCTAAGGAACAGATGATTGTTATTATGCCCTGATATGTAAAACCATAGAATTCAAAGAGGGTGTACTTTCTTTTTCACACAACTGTATGTTTATTTTATGTGGAATAGTTTAATTAAGTTTTATATTTAAATTAGAACGTATGTACTGTTCTTTGGGGTATTTCAATCCCTTTGAGTGTAAGGTTAACATAGCAGATGTTTACAGGGTAAATGTAATACTTTTCTATTATGGCTCACTTTAAAACAATAAATATATGAGGAAATAGTCAGGAATGCCGACAGCTTTCCTGGGGCACAGTACTAGAGTTTCCACCTGGAATCCCATGTTGGCAGGCCTATGAGCCCTCCCCCCCTCTCTTACACTCCTCCTCACTCTCACCCCCTTTCTTTCCCCTCTCCCCCTGTCTCTCACTTTTCCTCCCTCTCTCACTCTTCCTCTCCATTACTCTCCCCTTTCTTACTCTTCTTCTCTCTCTCATTATTCCTACCCTCTCACTCAATCTCCCCTCTCTAACCCACCAAATCCCCCTGCTCTAACTCAATCCCCCCTCCTTTCAACCACTCTCCCTTCATCTGTCTCTCTCCCCCTCCTGACTCAAGCGCCAACCCTACTCTCTCACTCAATCCCCCCTCGTCTCACAACCCCTTCCTCTCTCCTCTCACTCAATCCCCCCAGCTCTCTCACTCTCCCCCACCTCTCTCATTCTCCCTCGCTTCTCTGATACTCTCTTCCCTCCTCTCTCTACCCACCTCCTCTCACTCACTCATTCCCCTCTCCTTTCACTCTCCCACCCCTCATTTACTCCTCACCCTCCTCTCTCACTGAGTCCTCCTCCCCCCCACCCCTCCCCTTCTGCTCCATGGGAGGTTTCTGTCCTCCTTGAGCTTGCCTTAGGTCACCAGCATTACAGTTTGAAAGGTGTACCGCCCCAGTCAAACTCCCCACTCAACTCCTCTCCTATGTTACTAAATCCCTTGATCCTCTCAACCTCCCCCCTCCTAACACTCTCCTCCCTCTATCTCTCCCCTCCTCTCTCACTCTTCCCCTCTCCACTCTCTCCCTCCCCCCTCCTCTTCCTGACTCAATCCCTCCTCCACTTCATGACTCAATCCCCCCTCCTCTCTCCACCATCTCACCTCCCTCCTCTCTCACTCAATGCCCCCTCCTCTCACTCAATCCCTTCTCCCCTCCCACTCAATCCCCCCTCTCACACTCCACACTCTCCTCTTATACCTGTCCCCTCATCCCCCCTCCTCTCACATCCTATGAAAATAATACTACATTAACCAAAACAGGCCCAGCAATTTATTTTCCCTGAGCTAAATCTATATTCAGAAACCGAACAGTCTGCAGAAATAAATCTGGTTAAAAAAGTAATTGAATATATTAACGGGAAAAATGTCTTGCCCTATAATCATGGAGGGGATTTTTTTTTACATATATGGTTTTAATATGTGAATCTACAGATTTTAAGTGATACTGAAGGAGTTGTTGTATTTCAATGACTTTGGGATAATTGCTTTTGGCAAATTATTGATAATTGTGTGAATCACATACCGCCATTTCATCTACTGGTACTGTGAAAATTTGTCAGTAGCGCCAAACGTATGTAAGATGTGATGTGAGAGATACCAGGGACAGGTGTTAAATGGGACATATAGGGCTGCCAGGATACTAGGCAGTTTCTGTTCTTTTTAGTCCAGAAGATAAAGCCCCAGGGAAATGTTCTCGGTAAATATGCTTTTTGCAATATTTACTTACACACTGTGCGTTAAGGTGTCCCTAGGGTGGAGCATTCAGAGAGCAGGGTGGGCTGGTGCTCCATTTTGCAGTTTCATGGTAGCTAAAATTGGTGGATGGGAAATTCAGGTCAGAGTTTGCATTTTGATGTCTGGTTTCTTTCCCCTGGTCTAGCGATTATGAACACAGTTATTTAAGTCTGCTTTCCTGCTGCTGCTCTCTCTGCCCTAAGAGCTGGAGGCTGGGATGATGCCAGGAGACATAGAGGGAAAGCCTCCTGCCCGCAAGGTGAAGTTGTTACCTTTAAACACTATATAACTGTGTTCCATGTATCTTGTTGGAAAGTGTACAAGTTGCCCAACAAGTGGTTATTTTATATAATTACAATTGAGCCAGGGATTATTTTGTTTCTGTTCTATTTTGTTTGATGTGCTGCAGGGAGAAAGAAAGCATGCATAAACTTGGGGAACCTAATATCTTGCTATGTCTCTTATAGCTTACCCTGAAAACACTGTGTTATAGCAAAGCACGGACACAAGGCAGAGCGCCCTGAGGGGACTTTTGTTACATATGGTGGATAATGCAGGCATAACACTGAATTCTCTGGGGATATAGAAGAGTCATGCTGTAAAACAAGATGATGACATGGTGAAGGTGCTTGTACATGAGTATCCTTCCAACAAGTGACTAATGGCAATCTTCAACAGCTACTAATGGTCCAGAGTGAGACAAACCACTTGCTAAGAGAGGAACAACAACGTTTCCCCAAGGTCATGCTGCAGGCGCTTGAGATCCTGAGAGACTGTCAATGGGGCCTCAGCAAAAGCACACTCCTGCCCCAAGATTACCAGGGTCAGTCATTTCCTTCAGAAGATGGGGCCCTTTGATGATATTGAAGCCTACAGTATCTGCTATCTTATGAATGCACAGCAGAGAGAGAGTTGTTCAGAAGCTTAGTGGACCAGTCTACTCGCACCCTTTCTAAGTGGAGAACCCTAGAAGGCCTATTTGACCTGGAGCCAGTTGAAGCCTACGTCTACACAAAGCTGAAATTGGAGATCCTTGCCCGCGTAGGGGTAACCACTGCCGTTCGCACGCAGAGGTTTCATGCATGGTTCTACACATCAGATAAAACCATCTGTTGCCAGATATATGACCTCATCCACCTCACACATAATTGGATACAACCCAAGAATAACTCAGCAAGCCACATGGTTGGTTATGGACTTGTTCTTAAAGGGACAACCCTCCTCCTTATGTCATTGGGTTAGCCAGAGTGACATCCACATTGTGGACAAACTTGTAGCCCTCGTAGAGAGGTACATGATGGCAGATGATTAAATACAACCCATGGCCAAGGAGCATCTCCACAACCCAAGAACCCAGGACTCTACCAGAGATGGTAAAAGGGTACCAGGTGTAAGGAGGGCTGAAGAGCAGGGAATGCCCAGGGATGCATACTAAAGGCAACAGTTGACATGGAGAGCCCAGGAAGGGCTTTAAGTGGGACACAGACTATGTATGTAAATGTGCAAGCCGTCATGAGAGCGAACATATGGAAAAGGCCTGCCCATTCAATATTGATATATGTATAGCAATAGTGTTGAACCTTTTTCTTTGTCGTTTCAATCTATGAGCCCTGATTCAGAACACCCTGCCATCACTGGGCATTTGTACAGGTGAATGGGAAGAGGGTACTGGCACTGCTTGAATCGGGAAGTATCCTAGTGTCCAAATACCCAGAACCCAGTGTTACCCAGAAAACAGGTAAATAAGCCACAATTTTTCCTTTTTCCGACATGGAGTTCAAGGAAAGCCCGAATGCCAAGGGGGGAAAGGAAGAAAAGGGGTACGAAGTTATTTGTCCCATGTCTACCGTGGTAGGGAAACCCCAAGTCAAGAAGCTGAAGTGCCATCTAGCACTTTGTTACCCAAGAGAATTTGTTTTGTGCAGGAATCAGAAAATGTCTTTGAAGTAGATATCAATATTAGCTGCACCTAGAACACATTACATTAAGATGCAAGAAGTGAGTGAAATTGACAAACAAAAGGTTTGTTTACTCCACGTCCTGGCATAAACATTTTTTTGTTTGTTCCCCAGAACTTCAAACACCATTTGAAACAATTAACATTTAGACCCCAGGGGAAACAGATGCATATTTCAGCAGAGATCAAACTCCGGGAACCTGATGACCTGTCCACCATTTATTACTATTATATGATAGATCAGGCATTACTAGGAATTTCCATTGAATTCAAAGAAACACACACATTAATTAGTATCAGTTACTTTCTCAATCAATCAGAATCCCCCTACATGTTGATCAAGGTGCAAACATACACATACTGTATAAACAGATGGAGTCAGTCAGTTAGAGTCAGGAGGGAGAGCTCAGAGGGTACTTTTGGAATTCCAAGAGACATCATTTCAGGTAATTATGATCATAATTCTTGGACTTGTAAATCTGTATATATCTGTGTTTAAATCAATTTATTGTTAGATACGATGAATTGTATTGTTTTGTTAGGCCTGTAATAAGTACAAACCTTATAAGGAAGTATAATTAGTACGACCGTGTAATTGTTATATTTTGTTTGCTGTTCTAATAAATTTCTGTTTATTTAATTGAAGCCATCTCTATTGTGTCTGAAACTCTCATAAGTAGAGGAAGATAACTAACGGCACTGCTGATTTTCAAGCTAATTTATTCAGTCATATATCGACGTTTTGGCCATCACCGCGGACTTTTTCAAGAGTGACTGGCATTTTGAATAAATTAGCTTGAAAATCCGCAGTGCCCTGAGTTAACTTCCTCTACTTAGACTCTGGACTATTGACAGGTATTCCCTGATGTGTGTGTGTGTGTGTGTGTGTATATATATATATATATACACACACACACACACACACACACACACACACACACACACACACACACACACTGGTCGACAAATCACCAAAAAATCTACTCGCCACCTAGTACCACACATGTGCTGCTTGGACCAATAGGAGCTCGCCACGATGTTAAATCCACTCGCCTGGGGCGAGCAAATGTATAGGTTTGTCGAACACTGTGTATATATATATATATATATCATACACAGAGAGTGAATACCGCATCAACTACCAATGAGTATTGCAATGTCTAAACCTAACTTAATCAGACTAAGAGTATATCTGAAAAAGATATCGCAGGAAGAGTGTAAACTGCTAGGTGGTGCTAGAGGAAAAAAATGAATATGGAAACACAAAAAAGAAAACCTCTAAAAAGCACTCAGACAAATATCTGCAAAAGTAGAAAAGGTAATTTATTAAATCAAAAACACAAGCAACTAACTGGAGAGCCTGCCTGACTAAATGTAAGAAACGTGGAAAAAAGACAAAAAATAACTCAAATGCAATATAATAAACCCAGTATAAATAATCTGATATCCTAGAATGATAAAACACTGGGGGAACATAATTCCCACAATGAAAAATACAGACTGGCCGGTCATGTAGAAAGATATCATAAGTCTACAAGGAAAAATATACAAAAATGCAGAGAGATTAACATATGTGCTATACCATTGGCAAAGTGTAAAATAACAGCAGATTATAATCTATCTCTCAAAAAACACAGTGGCACCAGTAGATGTAGAGACAATAATAAAATATAATAGAACTATATCAGTCCTAATGTGGTAGTAAGAAAACAAACAGCAATAAATTTAAAACAATACTAATCCACTCCCAAAGTGTTGTCCAGTCCAGAAGTTACGCTTGGATTTGGTTAAAGGCAGCATTCATATGGGAGAACCACATCCAAAGGAATCTAAAAAACATATATAAAATATAGAGATGAGGGAAACAAGCTCACTCACAAACGAACAAGTATTAAAGGCATTTGAATATCACCACCACGGGAACCGCAAAGTGTGACCTTCAAAGCAAAGATGTTTCAAACGCTGTAAGCAGCTAGTCCAAATATTCAGACCTCGTGGATCCAGTGATTGTAATCAATGAGGAAGTCCTGCGTAGTCAGTCTCTTCCTACCAGATAGGTTCTCATCCGAACCTGCACTGGGGTTTCAAGCAGCAGGGAAGCACGCTCGCTATGAGCTGGCCGGCCCACAGTGATGACGTATCTCCGTCGCTGCCCTCCTGACGCGTTTCGTCAGATACACTGACTTTGTCAAAGGGTGATAGAAACTTCACTCGGACATAAATTTATACAGAAAAGGGGGCGGGTTACTTAGCAACCAATCAGCTAAGGGAAACGTCCCTTCATATACTATGGTACAGTTCATACATATGGATTCGCCGAAGTTTCTATCAGCCTTTGACAAAGTCAGTGTATCTGATGAAACGCGTCAGGAGGGCAGCGACGGAGATACGTCATCACTGTGGGCCGGCCAGCTCGTAGCGAGCGTCCTTCCCTGCTGCTTGAAACCCCAGTGCAGGTTCGGATGAGAACCTATCTGGTAGGAAGAGACTGACTACGCAGGACTTCCTCATTGATTACAATCACTGGATCCACGAGGTCTGAACATTTGGATTAGCTGCTTACAGCGTTTGAAACATCTTTGCTGTGAAGGTCACACTTTGCGGTTCCCGTGGTGGTGATATTCAAATGCCTTTAATACTTGTTCGTTTGTGAGTGAGCTTGTTTCCCTCATCTCTATATTTTATATTAAATTCAAATGTTTTTTACGCTATGGGCCGTGCGCTTTCTCTTTTAGTTTTGATTATATATAATATATATATATATATATATACACACACACACACACACACACACACACACACACACACACACGTCCGGAAATAATTGGACACTGGCACAATTTTCATAATTTTGGCTCTGTACGCCACCACAATGGATTCGAAAAGAAACAACTGAGATGTAATAGAAGTGCAGACTTTCAGCTTTAATTCAATGGGTTGAACAAAAATATCGTATGAAACGTTTAGGAATTGCAACCATTTTCATACACAGTCCCATTATTTCAGGGGCTCAAATGTAATTGGACAAATTAACACAATCATAAATAAATTTTTCATTTTTAATACTTTGTCGAAAATTCTTTGCAGGCATTGACTGCTTGAAGTCTGGAACGCATGGACATCACCAAACGTTGAGTTTCCTTCTTTGTGATGCTTTGCCAGACCTTTACTGCAGCTGTCTTCAGTTGTTGTTTGTTCGTGGGTCTTTCTGCCTTAAGTTTTGTCTTCAGCACGTGAAATGCATGCTCGATCGGGTTGAGATCAGGTGATTGATGCGGCCATTGCAGAATATTCCACTTCTTTGCCTTAAACTCCTGGGTTGCTTTCGCACTAGGTTTTGGGTCATAGTCCATCTGTAAAGTGAAGCGCCGTCCAATCAACTTCGTCGAATCTGAGCAGACAATATATCCCTATAAACTTCAGAATTCATCCGGCTGCTTCTGTCTTCTGTCACATCATCACTAAATACTAGTTACCCAGTGCCATTGGAAGCCATGCATGCCCATGCCATCACACTGCCTGCACTGTGTTTTACAGATGATGTGGTAAGCTTCGGATCATGAGCCGTTCCAAGCCTTCTCCATACTTTTTTCTTCCCATCATTCTGGTACAGGTTGATCTTAGTTTCATCTGTCCAAAGAATGCTGTTCCAAAACTGGGCTGGCTTTTTTAGATATTGTTTGGCAAAATCTAATCTGGCCTTTCTATTCTTGAGGTTTATGAATGGTTTGCACCTTGTGGTGAACCCTCTGTATTTGCTCTCGTGAAGTCTTCGCTTTATGGTAAACTTGGATAATGATAAGCCTACCTCCTGGAGAGTGTTCTTCACTTGGCTGGATGTTGTAAAGGGGTTTTTCTTTAAAATGGAAAGGATCCTACAATCATCCCACCACTGTTGTCTTCCGTGGATGTCCAGGCCTTTTTGTGTTGCAGAGCCCACACTGCGTTCTTTTTTTTCTCAGAATGTACCAAACTGTTGATTTGGCCACTCCTAATGTTCCTGTTATCTCTCTGATGGATTTTCTTTTTTTTGCAGCCTAAGGATGCCCTGTTTCACTTGCATTGAGATCTCCTTTGACCGCAAGTTGTGGGTTCACAGCAAAAGCTTCCAAATGCGAATGCCACACCTGGAATCAACTCCAGACCTTTGACCTGCTTAATTGATGCTGAAATAACGAAGGAATAGCCCACACCTGTCCATTAAACAGCTTTTGAGTCAATTGTCTATTACTTTTGGTCCCTTGAAAAAGAGGGAGCTACATATTAAAGAGATGTAATTCCTAAACCCTTCCTCCAATTTGGATGTGAATACCCTCAAATTAAAACTGATAGACTGCACTTTAAGCCCATATTCATTATTTAACTGTAACTTGAATTTATTTTGGTACACAGCCAAAATAACAAAACTTGTATCAGTGTCCAATTATTTCCGGACCTAACTGTGTGTGTGTGTGTGTGTGTGTGTGTGTGTATATATATATATATATATATATATATATATATATATATATATATAATCAAAGGCTCCTTACCAGGCAGACCATAGAGTCCAGAGAATCCAAAGTACACGCAGCAAGGAAAAGACAGCACACTTGGTAATAATAAAAAAATTGTATTGAATAGCAGGCACAATCACCGACGTTTCGGCCCTAGGGACAAGACCTTTATCAAGGGAGTGCTCATCACGCAATGACCACCACCACCTATATATACCCATAACCATCTAACAGTGACAAACAATTAACTAAAACCAAAAGTACACACATCTGTGTGACTGCAGCCATCTCCGTCGAGGATGCGATGACGTCATCACCACGCGTCTATCACACGCGCTGTCAGCAGTGAGGAGCATCATAGGTAACTAAGGGAACCCCCCTTAACCAAAAACAACCTCTCCTGCGCATGAGTGGCGCTTAAATCCCGGCTGCATAGCAGTGAAGGGCATAATAAAGGAGAGGGGGGGGGGCTTCCCGAAGTGCTCTGTCGGAGCTGCTTGACAGCGCCTGGATATAGAGGCAGCTGCCTGAATTACATGTGAATACACCACCAAAAGTAATTATGAATAAAAGTACCAAAGTACAAACACCCCGGCTGGGCAAAAGGAAAGAAAGGAAAAAGGGGGGTGGAGGGAGAGGAAAGGGAAGGAGGGAGGGAGGGAGAGAAAGGAAAGGGGGAACGGGAGGGGAAAGGGAGAGGGGGGGGAAGAGGAGGTGGGAAGCAGGGATGGAAAGACATAGAATCAAGGGAAGATTAAGTGAAATAAATCAAACATAAACGAAGCGCAAAAAATGAATGAAGGGCAAAACAATAAAGGGCAAATAAAAAAAAATGAAAGCCCATAATGAGGACAATGCCAAAAAACAGAAAAAGCCATCACAATAATCCCATATGGGTGACACTAGAAAAATAAAGTTCTTAAATGAAACACCCAAGTCTGAAGTCCTGGTTGAGGCCAAAAGGTGACAAAGTTTTAAGATCGTGTATCATTTTAACACACACCACCTCTACACACACAGCAGCTCTACACACACAAAACAGCAACTCTACACACACACACACACACACAAACTCTGCTGCTGCTACACACACATACAACACAACAGCACACCACACACACACACAAACATACACACAGCTGCTGCTACACCCATAAACACTGCTACTGACACACACACACATACACAAACTAGACAGACAGAAACTGCAGCCACAAACTGCAGACAGCCACTTCCTTACTTTGTAGTCTCTCCTCCTCTCCCTGCCCCTCTCTCCCTCCCCCCTCTAGTCCCCTCCCCCCCCTCTAATCACCTCCCTACCCCTCCCTACCACTCTAACCCCCTCTCTCCCTCTC
The DNA here is from genome assembly GCF_040206685.1 of Ascaphus truei. NCBI lineage: Eukaryota > Metazoa > Chordata > Amphibia > Anura > Ascaphidae > Ascaphus > Ascaphus truei. The sequence goes on from NC_134483.1 coordinate 399,184,590, forward strand.
CAATTCAGCTGAATCTGCTCTGTCAGCTCTGTTCATGGAGGGAGGGGGAGGAGTCAACCCGTGGCTGATACTTCCTTAACAATCCCCTGTCCTGTCTCTGAGCTGTTCTTGCCTTCTGACCAATCCCTTGCCCTGTCTCAGAGCTGTTTTGAAAGCTGATTTGCTGGAAATAAACACATTTTAAATAAACACATTACAAGCAGCAAAAATTCCGGGCATTACTGATTGGAAAATGCCCGGAATTTTAACCAATCAGAGAGCAGGGATTTCAGTAATGCCCGGAGTTTTACAGCTTTAGCCTATAATTAAATATAAAACAGCCAGGTGAGAGAATACCTGAACAGTTTTACCATTTAAACCTACTTAAGCCCTGGAATGATAAAGAGGTCTTACTGGCCTTAAAAACCCCAAGTACTTTGGGAAGTATTGAAATAGTCCCAGAGGTTAGTATAGCAGAAACCCTGTCTGTTCGAAAAGTGAGAGGTCAAGGACCTTGTGAGGAGAAACACAACAGTATTCTCTACAAAACCAAGTAGAACTAAGGTAATTGAACATTATCTTCTGTCTGAACCTGGGATGCAAATTCATCTTAACCCATACTGAATCCCGGAAGCCAAAAGAGAGGCTATAAATTTGGAATTAAAAAAAATGTTAGATCTCGGTGTAATTGAAGAATCCCAAGGTGAATGGAACAGTCCTATAGTTCTAATACCAAAACCCAATGGCACCATATTTGCTAAATGCAATTTAAAAATGTGATATTTATCAAATGCCTAGGGTCAACGAGTTGGTAGAGGGACTGAGTGAAGCCCATTATATCACGACCCAAGACCTAACAAAAGGTTACTGAAAGGTTCCCCTCACAAAAAGAACAAAAGAAAAGATGACCTTTTAAACCCAGACAGTCTCTTTCAATATAAGGTTTTATCTTTTGTCCTACATGGAGCCCCTGCCATATTTGTTCCTACCTATCAGGTAGATCCCAACATGTGTCTATCTCAGGCTCTAACTCCAACCCCTTGGATATCACCTGTGGTGTCCCTCAAGGATCTGTTATGGGGCCCCTACTCTTCCCAGTGTACATCAATGATCTTCCTACAGCTTGAAAGGGAGCTTCAATACACATGTATGCAGATGACACAATCATATATGCACACAGCCTTTGCCTCTCCGACCTTGAGCACATACTTCAATCTGACTTTTTGAGACTTGAAAATTGGATTTCCCAAAACAAACTGTTTTTAAACACTGACAAGACTGTAACAATGGTATTTGGGACCAAGGCTGCATTTTTAAAGCTTCCAATGACTGAGCTCCAGATCAGAACCAACGCTAAAACCACCCTAACTCCTGTACTAGTTTTAAATACTTGGGCATATGGTTTGACTCCCATTTATATTTGGGATGCACATTGATACCCTGACATCCAAAACCTATGCCAAACTAGGTGTACTTTACAGGAACAAATCCTCCCTACGTCTGCTGGTCAGAAAGCGTATCGCACAGCAGATGCAAATGCCAATTATCGACTAGGGGGACATAGTATACGGCTCGGCACCCCAAACCCACCTTAGCAAACTTGATACCCTCTACAATTAAATATGCCATTTTGTTCTCCAATGCAACTACAACACACATCTCTAAGAAATGCTCAAAGAACTAGATTGGTCAGCACTTGAGTCTAGGTGCAAAGTTCATTTCTCCTGTCTTGTTCAGGTAGATGGGTAGCTTGCCCAGAAAGTATTTGAAGATAAGCTTCTCACCCCTACCACATGCAGCACATCATCTGAGATTTGACTCCAAAAGACTGTTCATGGTCCCAAGGTTCAGCAAAATATCTGGCTGCTGCTCCTTCTCCTACCGTGCACACCAAAACTGGAACAATCTACCGGAGACTCTCACAGTCACCACCAATCTAAGTCTGTTCAAAACTAAACCTGTCTCACATTTTAATCTGGTCTGTAACTGTTACATACACCTATAATATATATTATCCCTAACTGTGCATGCAATGTCTTGTATACAGTATAATGCATACCATGTTCATTTATGTAACTATGTATTGTAACCGTGTATTAGTTGTCATCTTAACTCTATTCCCAGGACATACTTGAAAACGAGAGGTAACTCTAAATGTATTACTTCCTGGTAAAACATTTTATAAATAAATATTCAAAACCCACAAAGTGCACTATTACATAGTTACATAGTAGATGAGGTTGAAAAATCAAGTTCAACCTACAGTATGCTAAACTTAGACAACAGATACTTTGTTACGGTTACGAAGAAACAGTTGAGGACCTTCTTGTGGTTAATTGGCTACTATAGAAAGTTCATTTCTAACTTTGCAACAAATGCAAGCCCACTAACTGACTTCACAAAAGCAAGAGATCCGGTAAAGGTAAAGTGGTCCCCTGAAGCAGAACAGGCCTTTAGAAGCATGAAAGAAGCTCTCTGTGTTTTCTAAAGAATTTCTGGTGCAAACTTATGCATCTGAGGTAGGGCTGGGAGCAGTACTCTCCAAGGAAAACCATGGTGAAGAACACCTCATCCTTTATTTGAGTAGAAAACTTAACTACCAAGGGAAAAACTACTCAATAATTGAAAAAGAATGTATTGCAATAAAATGGGCTGTGGAAGCTCTCAAATTTTACTTATTGAGCAGAGCATTCTGGTTTGTTACTGATCACACACCACTCACCTAGATGTGTCAGAATAAGGAGAAATATGCTAAGGTGACCAGATGGTTTCTTAGCCTACAACCCTTTAATTTTTTCATAGAACAATGGTCAGGGCTGAAACATGACAATGCTGAAGGGCTATCAAGAATGCACTCACTTATTTCCATGGTCACAACCATATAGGTCTGAACTGGGGGGGGGAGGATATGTGACAGAAACCAGTGAGAGGTGTTAAATGGGAGATATAGGGCTCCCAGGATACTAGGCAGTTTGTGTCCTATTTAATCCAGAAGATACAGCTTAAAGGAAATGTTTTTGGTAAGCTGCATTTACCAGGTAGCTGAAACTGGTGAATAGGAAATCCAGACCAGAGTTTGCATTATCATCTCTGGTTTCTTTCACCTGGTCTAGTGATTAGAAAAGCAGGTATTTAATTCTGCTTTCCTGCTGCTGAAGTGATGATAGTTACCAGGTGAAGGCAGGAGGATGCTGGAAGATACTGTATTATGGAGGCACTTCCTCAGTAACCCCTCTGAAAAAAACCCACTTATTTATTAGGGTACAAAAAGAGGGTGAAACCCTCTGGTAATATGCCCTGGCATTGAAAGAAGTCCTAGAGAAGCTGAAGGATCCACCTGGACTGGGAAACATTGACCATCTGCTGAGAGACCAAATTGTGGCTGGGTTAAAATGTGATTCTTTGAGGCAAACTTGGAAGGAACTCATCAGCTACAGTGCAGAACTATCCTTTGAGATTAAAAAGGATGCTATACATAGAGTGGAAGATGAGTATAGAGCCACAGTGACAATACAAAAAGCTAATTTTCAGTCGATCCCTGGTACCAGTGTGTTAGTTAGAAAGAAAGATGGTAATCTGTGTTTTTGTGTGGATTACCGCAAGCTCAATGTGAAAACACATCGAGATGCATGACCTCTCTACTACAAATGTAGCTCTTCGAAACGCTAAATTCTTCTCAACCCTAGATTCAGAAAGTGGTTACTGGCAAGTAGCCATGAATCTGGAGCACCAAGAGAAAACTGGTTTTGTGACTCGTATGGGTCTATATGAATTCAACTGAATGCCCTTTGGTCTTACTAATGCTCTAGGAACATTCCAAAGACTAATACAACATTGAACACCAGAGATCAGTATTAAAAAATATAACAATTTTGATATCTGGTCAAATGACCACACATATATTATCCAGTGACAACTGAATGACACAATTGCATAAAAACAACAATACAAATTATTATGAATGAAAAAACAATATACAAGTTACATTATTGAATATTGTGTTTTCAATAATTATAATATTTTTTTATTGTTGTTTTTTGTAATTGGGTCATTCAGTTGTCACTGGATAATATTCATTTGACCAGATATTAACCCTTTGCTAATATATTTATATGGCATCATTGTATTTTCCTGGGATTTTGATAGTCACACCATTTAGACCTTGTGTTTTCATGGTTACAGAAGCATGGACTGAAATTAAACTTTTTTTATTGCGATCCAGTCTACCATCCTCTTTTTGTGCTGTGCATCGTGTCATCCCTCTCCCATGGGAAGACTTCCGATACTTACTCCGGTGCTATGGTGGATTGTGCCATCTATGTCTGATGAGGAGGCTGCTAGCCTAAGGGAACATCCAGCTGAGCCTGGTAATCCTGGAACCTCGGGAACCATACCACAGACTGAGGGCAAGAATGCTGTTGGAGAATGCCATGCTGCGGAAGAGCTACCAAACACCAATGTGGATCGTGGACTCTTCGATCAATGAAGTAGATCAGCTACAGAGGATCTTTAAATATTTCTGAGGACGGATGGAGTTTCGGGGTCGGCGGATAGTAGGAAGATAGATCATTGAGACGATCGCAATGAATACATTTTGGTCTACGACCTGAATATTTTCAGAGCTTGGGAATTCTCCAGTCTCTACTTAATTTTAGTATTTATTTTAATTTATATTAGTATATAGATTAGAGAGTATTTTAATCTTGTCATTAATTTACCTATCCCCTGTACTAATTTGTTACATTTATTTAAAATATATTAAAGTTATTTCATTGTATTATTCTGTTTATTGTGTGTAGGGGAGGGTCAGTAACCCTATTTCTGTTAGTATTTCCCCTCTTACAGAAGCCCCGACGTTTGACCAATTAATACTGGGTACAGCCCCCAAAATAGTATAATTTACTGTCATGCTACAGCAGCTAACAATTAAAAAATATCGACAATGTTAACACTAACTACTCGAGCTCTAGTCCTCAGTTTTTTTGGTCAGTAGTGTGTTCGAATTTTTTTTAAAAAAAAATAACTCCTGCGAGCATTAAAAAGTGTAATACAACTTGTGAAATATTGCTGTTGCCAAACATAAAAAAAAAAGTTATTTTCATAATTGTTTTACATATAAATGTATGTGTTGTGTGCTTCAACACCAAAACTACATCAGTTGTTTGTGAATGATTTAGCAGCTTACAGTAAATAAGACTAATATACTTGAGGTTTTAATGTCTAAGTTCAGTCCCCTCTTTTAATTTGTTACCTCCGTTTTTTTTTCTTGTTAATCAGTCACCATTATTCAATTAATACATTTTCATGTTTTTCTGCGTATAAATACATTTTTAGTTTACAACTCATCCCAACGCCGAATTTTGATGGGCCTGTCTAGACTTGTGTACTACTGTACAAACAATACATTTCGGGTCAAGAAATGTTAATGGTAAAAAAAAAAAGAAGCTATTTCCATCCATTTGTTGAATATGGGTTGGATTCCCTCTATTACCTGCATTAATTTCAGGTTATTCAAAATATACCTGCCACAGTTATCTTTCAAAGCAACATAAATTACTGTGAAAACTTTGCTGTCTTAAATTGTACTAAGTATTCCGTATAAACTGCTGCTAATTGTTTTTTAAACTCTCCAGATTATTAGGCTATTTTATTGATTTGGTATTCCCCATGTCATTCCTGATAAGCCAATTTACTCTTGATAACTAGAACTAAAAGAGTGAATTTGCATCTATGTGCTCCCCAAATCTTGCACCTGCCCTTAAATTACTTAAATTACTTAACTCGTCTTTTTAAGCAACATTTTTTTTTCCAATCCTCTTCCACGTAACATGCTTTTTAGAAATGTGTATTCTTTAATAATTTTTAGCAATGGTTTCTACTGAATGTGCATCGTGCAGACCTTTGACAAATATATCTTCACAAACAGAGTGGATTTATAAATAAATAGCTACAAATAGGAGACAAATTCTAAAAGCGCTACTTCAATTAATCACAAGAGTTTTAAATTAACACATTTTCAAACCGTGTTTCATTTTCAAAACAATAGAGAATATGCTAAAGAGTTTTCAAACAGTGCCAAAATAAAGATACCCTAAATCCCCACTGAATAGTTGTATAGTTCTGCATTTTTGCTTTGATATTTGTAAATAATACGTTCACACATTTCTTAAGATCATTTGCGATTACTTTAGTCAACATCTTATTTCTAATGCTGCGTATATAGTGTGCGCAACGCAAACACAGTGCAGCAGCTCTGTAGGCGCGGCCATAGTAAGCACGAGCGCGCGCGATGAAGAGCGGCCGCACGGCAGAATTTTGAGCTGATAGAAAATTTGGATTTTGTCGCACGTCGGTCGGGTCACGTGAGCGGTTCAGCCAATGAGGGCGAACCAGCCCCGTGATGTCACGGCCACGCCTCTACCACACATCACCATCGCCTCGGATCACAGTGCAGAGATCACTCGAGCGACTCAGCCTAAGTAATCATGAAGATTTCCATATACGATTGATACTGTATGATTAAGTAATTTCAATTTAAAATGTACAAATAGTGAGTGGGGTGCTGGCTTTTTCAAAAATCCAAGCAGTTACATGCTTATAGCATGGATTATGTATTCGATTTTCATATTGATGGAAAAATAAAGTATTAGATTTGCAGCACAGTTATAGAAGTGAGACAGATATGCTGTACTATGTGAATAGAGTAACAAATTCAGAATACAGAAATCCAAAGCAGACAACTTTATCACATAGATCATTTTTAAAGTCAATCTCAAATATTAAGGTTGCTTTTAAGTTCAATTAATTCAATGTCGGCTAAAGGTATTGTAAGAATTAAAATAATGTTATGTAAAAATAATGTAAAATGTTAAGTGCAAACATATAATGTTTTCTCTGAAAAGGCAACAGAATTTTTAATACGTACAGTACTCATGGTTAAAACTGACATAGGAACTAGAGATGGGTGAGCCAGTGCAAATCCTTTTCCTGAGTTTTCCATTCAAAATCTGTTCTGCGGTGTAAAATCCACTGATGGATTGTTACGGTTTCAACCCGTACAGATTAATCCAAAACCGCCATTGGTACAATCTGTTGGGGGATTTAAACAATCCATCCATTGATTCGGATTACTGTATCCGTGGATTGGATTCTTAAAATATGTCAGCGGATTGAGGAATCCGCAGATGGATTGTCGTTGTAAAACACAAATTCACATAACGCGAAACGTCTTTTTTGAGACTGATCCACAGAAATCCGCAGACCAAAGGAACCGGCCAACCCGAAGCAGATCCAAATCGGTAAAAAATGTCACCCATCTCTAATAGAAACATAGAATTTGATAGCACAAAAGTGCCACTTGGCCCACTGTGTCTATTTTCCTTTCTGTTACAAAATGTCAGACACTGTTTGCTTTATTTACTATTAAGGATAGCCTTATGTGTACCCCAAGCATTTCTAAATTCGCTCACTGTAATAGCTACATCTTCCACTCTTGGGAGGCTATTCTTCAAATCCTCCAGCCTTTCCCTGAATAAGTACTTCCCTCACAAATCACCTAAGTCTGTCACCCGCCAGCTTCAAAACATGACACTTTTCTTTCTCTGAAATATGTTTCCCTCCTGTACCTTGTTAAAACTTGAAACCCTTTATATATATTTCAAACTAAGATAAATCAGTCTCATATGGGTTTTTATTAAGAGGTCCTCAACATGTACTCGTATTGGAAGCTCTGTCATTGGCAATGTGTACTTATTCACACAATAAAATGTTGAAATTGGAAACATAAAGACGTAGGCTTCATAACATTATTCCTTATTTAAATATTACACTGAACATTTTTTTTGTTTCTACTTTGTTCTTTCCATTCTTATAAATCAATCTGCTAATATGTAAATGCTCCATATAAATTCAGCAGATATGTTGTCTGAATAGGAAATGAAATGGTTGAAGGAGAGAATGCAGAGGCGGTACGCAGATAGAAAGCTAATAATTCAATAGAATTAATCAGCCTCCACTTTCTGACTCATAGATCTTTGTATACTTGACTTATCCTTGTGACTGAATTATTCAAATGTTCTTTTTTTTTGTCCTATGAAGTGTAGGCTGTATATATACTGTGGGCTGACATTGTATTATTCTATTCTCTCTGTGGTATACCCAGAGCTTGGTATGTGAGGGGAAGTCAAGTGTATTGTGAATGTATACGGCAGTAAAAAAAATCTTCAGAATTGACAAACTTAAGAAAAATGTTAATACCTCAATTAAATGCACTACCGTCTCATATTTGCATTAATGATTTGGCCACAAAACCATTGCTATCGCCATGAAGAAAAAAATATACATGCCCAGATATATACAGATGTAGCAAGCCTCACTGTCCCTGGCGCCACGGTTTAGGAGGCAAAAGTCTACGTGCCGGGGACAGTGCCTGTCGCAATCGTGCGGAGGGAGGATTGTGCTTCCAAATCGGACCTCACACAATGTTAATATTTTGCTGCCGTGACTACCGCAGTCATGGCAGCAGCAGCGGTGACAGTAAGGATAGCTACACAATATATATATATATACAGGCGGTCCTCGCTTTTCCGACGGAATGCGTCACGCTAACTGCCGTCGGTTAACGGACCGTCGGATTGCGGGTCCCATGTTAATCGGCGGCGGTGACCGTTGGAAAAGTGGGTCCGGCGGCGGATTATGCGGCGTCAGATAAGGCATCCGTCGGAAACCGTGACGTCGGTAAGCGAGGACCGCCTGTATATATATATATATATACAAAAAACAAGGGCAGTTGGCACACTGTGAACTACTGATCCACTGATGCTTATCCCATATGCACACATAAAATGGATATTTACCAGATGTTGGTCCGGGAAATAGGGACAGCACACAGCCAGGTAAGTACAAAAGAACTGTATTCACATAATAAATACACGGTACTGGATCCAACGTTTCGGTCAGCAAGACGTGACCTTCACGGGCACTCATTCACTGCACATACCTGAGGAAGGTCACGTCTTGCTGACCGAAACATTGGATGCAGTGCTGTGTATTTCTTATGTGAATACAGTTCCTTTGTACTTACCTGGCTGTGTGTTGTCTCTATTTCCCGGACCAACATCTGGTAAATATCAATTATATATATAAGCACATATACATATATATACATAAAAGTGTGTATATATATATATATATATATAAAAATAATATATATTGTAACATCGCCGGAAGAAGAGATCAGTGTATCTCGAAAGCTCGCACAAATAAAAGCATTTCGTTAGCCACAGAACGGTATCATCTATTTATTTTTTGATTATATATATATATATATATATATATATATATATATATATATGTGTGTGTACAAAATACAGAATGTATATTGAAATGAGAAACACCCCGGTTTCCCACAGATCACCTGATGCAATTGGAGTGTGGAGCGGCAAACCCTGGCATCATCGTGGATAATACGTTTTTTAATCAATTCTTTAAAGATCTTTGTTGCTGTACATGCATCGTTTACCTTTTCATTTTACTTTTACATACTACACCATGAGAGGTCTGCGCTTGTTTTTCTTTTCTCTATAGATTTGGATGCTCTGTCATTCAACCTACCATAGCAGCAGACCCTCCTGTGTTTCCCAAAGGAAAGTGATTTAATTCCATATTACACTTGGGGCTTGAGTTCATTCACTTTACATTTTTTTCATATCAATTATCATCACCATTGTCACTTATACTGATCACAATTTTATTCACTGGAGATGTTTATTATATTCACAGTTCACATATTTTTTACACATTATTAGTGCGCTTTATTGTCTGTGTTTTCTCAACATATGTATATGTATACAAAGTAGTACTAGATATGTATAGCATATATATATATTCAAGCGCTATACCTCAGGAATATTATACACACCAACTATTTCAAAGGTTTCTTTTTTTTCCTCATTAAAATGTTAATTTAAAATCCAAGAAACAATAAACATTACTCATGAATATGGGACAAAACAGAAAAACAGAAAGCCTTACCCTAAAAAACTCCTTGGTGGACCCTGAATCCAGCGTTCCATATGCAATTTCTGTTTGCTTGGAAAGGTCTTCTGCACTTTCAATGGGTGAGACCATCCGTTCCACAGTAAGGAAGGCAGCTAAGTTAGCCGTGTATGATGAGATTATGATCAGGGTAAAGAACCACCACACACCTCCAACAATGCGACCAGATAGGGATCTAATAACAAGTATGAAATGGATTTTTTTAAATGAAATGAATGTTGGTATAATAATAAGTTGACATTTCATATAAAAGACATAGCAAGGTAACACAAGACCTGGCTCAAAATACATGGTCTACTTTAACAAATGATACCATCACCAACATATTCTGTTTCATTACAAGACAATATTATATACGTACTGTACGTTGTTCGATTAATATTTTGCAGAAAAAGTCAGATACCAACATTCTTTTTTTTTTTTGCAATCTACAGTTCTTCTATTTTTGAGATTATTGCAAGCTAAACTTTTTAAATATTAACATTTGAAACAAAGTAGCTTTTTTGACAAACAGCGGTGGATGAACAATAAAGGACATAAACATTGTGAACAAATACACTATATATATATATATAAAGTCTGTGAGGGAAGTGCAAAAAGGAAGAAACCCATAGTGCAGACTGTACAAACTATTAATGATTACATAAAAGACAAAAACACACTTACAAGAATACACAGGTAACAAGCTTAACTGTGAGACGCTATAGTCCCTCTCTCCAGTCGTTGCGCAGGCTCTCTGCAGTAAGCTGTGGTGACGCCAGGAACAAGAATCCCTGCTTGACTACTGATTGCTGTGGGGCCAAAACGCATCCAAACGCATTTCCTACTTCGCACTTTGATTCCTGACGTCACCATAGCTGACTGCAGAGAGCCTGCGTGCCAGGGAGGGGGACTACAGTGTCTCACAGATAAGCTTGTTCCTGTGTGTTCTGGTGAGTGCTTTCTTGTCTTTTCTTTAATCATTAAAACTTTGTACAGTAGTACAGTCTGAACTATGGATTTCTTCTGGTTTGCGCTTCCCTCAGAGACGTTAAATCCAATTTCCTGGGAGTGGAGGAGCTCCCATCTGGAGGCAGTAATCAGTTGGATTTTCACCCACTACAAAGGCTGGTATTTATACCCATCATAAGGACTGTTTACAATTGGGATTGTACCAGATTGTTTGGACATTTCTATTTTCGTGCTGCATGTACAGTATTTCTGAGGATCTCTACTGTATGAATGAGGGTGTTTTAATGTTCCCTATTTTTTCACATTTGGGGCATTAATTGCTTATGATCTTCCAGCTGATATTACCTTATAATATCCGTTTTCATTCTGTTATCTGAGCACCACACCTTACCCTTTTTTTTAATCGACTTCAGTCCCATCTGGAGACAGCAATCAGCTGGAACCTAGGTTTGAGGTTTCTTTTCTCCCACTACAAAGGTGGGTATTTATACCAAATACAAAGACTGTTTACAATTGGGATTGTACCAGATTGTTTTAATGCTGCACTATAAATAAACCCCCGCTTCAGATTAGTAATGGTGATGGTGCTAATTGGGGCGAAGATAGTAGCAACTAGGAAGAAACTAACCCCAATTATATAGCACTCTTGCACCTGATTGGTTGATTAATGTAAAGTTTAAAATATATAATTTATTCTGAACACATGATAAAATATAGGGCCTTAAAATAAACAATTAAACAATGCAATGTGAATCCAATTGGAGTGATTTAACCATGGATATCAAGCAATATTAATGACGGTATAATCATGTACTGTCCTTAGTGATATCTGTATAAAGAGTATCTACTAAGGGTAAAAGGTAGCAAAATACCTCAACAGTGATATCACATTAGCACATCTATATATACCCCCAAAGGTAGATATGCTAATGTGATATCACTTTTGAGGTGTTTGGTCTGAGGAAGGGACTGCTTGTCCTGAAACGTAACCATTGTTAGCTCTGCTGCATTAATACATTTGAAATCATTTGATTCCACTACAATTTGTGTGCCTCTTCCTTTCTCCTATTTTGCTATTACTTTGGATCCAGCTTTGGGATGCCAGGATCAACGGAAGGTGAGCACCAAATGTAAACTCTTTGAGAAATGACTTCTTTAAAACAGTGGTGTGCCACCTATCATCTCTTTTGTAAGGGTAAAAGGTAGGGGGAGGGGAATATATTACAATGCCATGTCTAAAGTGCCATCAGCTCTTAAGAGTAACAGTAACATATAGTGCACAGCCTCCTACTGGCCTTGACAAAGCGTTACCTAGCGAAACGCGTGTGTCAGCACACTTGGCAACATGCACGCGGAGAGCTAACCAATGGCAACACAGACATAGACTCCAGGACGGGAGCACAGTATGCTTTGGCTGACTCGGCGGTCTAACGGAGCCTCATCTCTAGGGGAGATATAACACAGTTATAAGGCCCATCTGGTACTTGTACCATTTTAAATAAGGACATACCACAACTACTTAATAACTTTATCATACCTATCTCACTTTAAAACAACCCTACCCTGTTTTTTTTTTTTTTAGGTATACTGTATGTTGTAGTTAACTACCGTAGTGTTCCTCTGGGAGAATGAAGCTGCCTAATTGAGTGCTATATTATTGGAGTTCTTTTCTTCCTAGTTGCTGTTGTTTTCATGCTGCATGTATATCTGTGTATTTCTATGTATTAGGGTGTTTTAATGCTCCCTATTTTTTTTACATTTTTTACATTTGGGGCATTAATTGCTAATGATTTTCTAGCTGATATTTCCTTATAATATCAGTTTCCATACTATTATCTGTGCACCACACCTTACCCTTTTTTATCTACTTCATACATGTATATGACCTTGGGCAAGTCACTTAATCTCCTCAGGCACCAAAAACATAGATTGTAAGCTCCACGGGGCAGGGACCTGTGTCTGCAAAATGTCTCTCTAGAGCACTTGTGTGTGTATATATGTATGTGTGTATCTTTGTATATATGTATGTGTGTGTGTGTGTATATATATATATACACACACACATACATATATATACACACACACATACATATATACATACATACACACACAATAAGGCACAGGTGAAGCCATCTACTGTGTGAGTTACCAATGCAATCAGTCTTGTCAGGCATACAGCGCTAGCATAAAAGTGTTTTCAAAGTTCTCACCAAAGCAGCCTGCACTGAGAACCTTGTATGAACTTTTATCAAAATCCCTGGAAGCTTTTTCCCAATGGTTACAGTTAGTGTCTAGGCTATTTACTGCAAGTAGAATTTTGTAAAGTGCCTACAAATGTGTCCATACAAGTAACTGGCAGTGTAACAAAAAAAAGTGTAACAACATTTTTCGTAAACTCTATACAGGATTTCCTGGACATGCGATGTACAAGTTTTTATACCAGTTTTTTTTAGTGCTGGCTGCTTTGGTGTGATCTCTGAAAATGGTAAGAACCTGATTCAATATTTCCTAAAGTGGCCGATTGCCTGTGATCAGCCAAATACTGCAATTGACTTGAATAGCAGCAGTTACGATATCCGCCAATCATGGTGCGATCAGCAGCTTCTAACACATGAATCAGGCCCTTAGTCATAACATGGCTTGTCTGACTGGAGTTTTGTCACAATTTAAATCCCAGAGAACAGCACCACACTAGGTACAATAAGTGGGGCACGGCTGTATTCTGCAATGTTCTTTGCAAATACATTTATTGCAAGTTATTTACCATTTGTGAGCACTCTGCACAAATGCTCAAAGCATTTTTGTCTAGTATATTACAGTATTTAGATATACTTTACCAAGGGATACTGTACTTATCAAAGGTTCTCTATTGAACAGGTACAGAAAATACAACAATACTTTTTTTGAAGTATGGTGCTTTTTTTTTATACCAGTGTCGTACCAAATTAGCAGCTTGGAATCTTTAATAAACAGCACCCACATCTTTTTCAATAGCTGACATATTGTGGATGTGATTCTCAGTTTATTTCAACATTTATACGTAGCAAAAACAAACTTCATTATGAAATCTGAAAGCTGGTTCTGCAAACCACTCCACTATACTGTATATACGTTATTTCTATCCAAACCTACATATATCTAATGTGGCAACATTTGCCATTGTTTTGTGTAACAATTTGCAAAAACAGCCAAATATTTTCTAAGCATTAAGTCCATTTATATTGCAAATTCCAACACAGAAGCAAATGGGCATCAGGTCGCACAACCCTTCAGATAACGTCATTTTCGCACATTCCCAAACAACTGTAAACTTGTTTTCATGAAAACATTAAAGTAAGAAACAACTCATTATCAAAAATAGAGAGAGAGTTGGTTAGACCAGCTATTCTCTAACAAGAAGCACACGTGTGGTGCACACTGGGGCAGTTTTAAATTTAACATTTAATATTACCACAATTAATATAGGTCTACCCATGCAAAAACAATTTTTATATTTTTAGTGTGTGTATATTTGAATCATACAAATGACAGGAGGTGAAATATGATCGCTTTTAGTTGCTGTGCATATTCTATTGACACTTCTGAACAACAATAACCCAATATCAAAAGCGAGCCTATTTCACCTCCTGTCATTTCTTTTACCTAGCTTTTTGTCCAAATGTAAAGAACAATGGTTTCAAATATAGGTCACACTGTTGCCATGGCAACTTTACACTTTAAACATTATTCCCTGAAATTTCACTTAGGGCAGCATTGTTTCTCAATTGTCATATATTCAAAATATATGTAGTCATAAATTGAATGATTTGGCCAAATCTAAAACCAAAAACCAATACAGTTACTGCAAAGCCAAAACACAAAATAATTGCTGAACCAAAACACAAAATAATTGCTGAACCAAAACTAAAACACAAGGGAAAGTCTCCACCCTTAACTAGAATTAAAAGTTCATACCCAATATTTTGTTGATCAAAGCTTAGAAAAGTACATACTGTACAATTGGATATTGGACTTGACTTTTTATGAACTTATATAGCACACTTCAACTACCATGGATATAGTGATAAATAATGAATGCCTTGAATGCACATTTCCCCGTGAACGGTTTATTTGAATTAATTGGAATATATTTGAATACATTACATATGATAATGTAATAAGGACTCAGTGCTGTAAAGTAGAAGGACCACTATATTTACTGAGCTCAAACCCCCTGCAATGGCACTCTGCACTTAACCTAAACACTCTATTGTAAGCAAGTTTATTGCTGATTAACTATGGTGCTCTCTTTACTAGTAAATCATTTAGTACCTTTTAGTAAATGTTCCCATTAGCAAGCTATTGAATCAGTCAACTTTTCAGAAACCCAAATGAAGCCAAAAATGAGCATAGGATGCTATGTTATACTATAGGATACATGGAGGAGGATGTATAAAACACACATTATTATGATATATATAAAGTTCTGTGTAAGTTTGAATAATTATTTTATTCTATTTTGTATGTTTAACATGTTTTCCCCATGTCTCACTACGTGTTAAACTCTACTAAGGACCGGTGTCACACTTCTTACATTGGGCACAGATGATGTTGTAAATCCAGTTGATATCTTCAAACCCTTTATACATGACCCTCCTCAACCCCCAAAAATATAACACTCATGAAAATATTCAGCATGCTACAGATGCAGCGTCCGTTATTCGAACAAACCACGGCGCCGTTTTCGTGTGCGCTGCTGTACTCTACGCGGCATTAACACGGCCAATCGCCCCCGGCACACGTGTTTATCGCGGTTGCTTTGTTTGAATTTCATGGATCCTGTTTCTTTGTGTGCAATGAAATGAATTAATTGTAATGTTTACAGTACTGTGCTACTGTGTCAATTTCAGGTGTTTAAAAGCCAGAACACTAAAATGCCATTTTCTGCACTCGCGTCTTAAAGCTGTACGGTTGGAAGAAATCACGCGCCATGACATGGGTATTCCGAGGTATACAACGCGTGAAGTGTTCGAATAACGGCCGCTGCATCTGTACATGGTGTGCATCTGATAATGAGGAAAGTGACAGACTTATCTGCATTACCAATTCACCAGGCAGTCACATTTCAATATTGAAATGAACTGTTTGGCTCTACTGGTTAATTCACTATTGTTGTTTTTTGCCAAAATAACTGTGTACTAAAATAACATTAGGAAGATATACATTGAAACTCGTTATTAAAGGGTTAAAGATGTATGTACAGTATTATCCCTTTTGTTTTAGTTCCTGTTTTGTGTTTCTCGTTTCCTTCTAACATATTACATCTCACCATGCTGATTCCAGCCCTGTGATTATTGCTCACTGTTTTCATGCTGTTAACACATTCAGTTCAATGTTAGTTACTGAATGAGAAATTAATGATAATAAACGGTGAAAAAAATATAGAGCAGCAATGATTTAGCAAACAATCCATCACGCATATTTTCTTCTCTGCTTTATATCTAAAGAAATGTTGTTTGTGTGAGCTTACATATTGATACTATCAGAAGAAGCACTGTTAGACAATGTACCAATTTAGATGATAATGCGTTAGAAAAATGATATATTGTTTAGCACAATTTACAGTGCATCCAGTAGGTTTGCTACAGTACTAGATAAAAATTCTAATGGTTGTAATACATTTATGCATAAATGTAAGATGCACAAGTGGAAATATTTTCTGGTGTAGCAGTTTTCCACAGGTATAAATTGGTGTAATATGGGGCATCAATTCTCCATGAAATATATCCAACTTTGAATTACATTGAGGGCGTAATATCATTTCCTGACAATATCATAGAAATAAATGTACATGCTTTTCTGTTAGGAGACTTGAAGGCGGATATGTGCCCTAATGGTTTGGGATCGAGTGAGAAGAGGTGGAAGGGGTTTGAGTGAGAGAGATGGGGCATTGAGTGAGACAATGAGGAGATTGAGTGAGAGTGAGCTTGAGTAAGAGAGGGCATGAGTGAGAGAGAAGGGGGGCATTGAGTGAGAGAGGATTGGGTGTGAGTGAGAGAGATAGGGTATTGAGTGAGAGGAGTGGGGCATTGAGTGATAGGGAGGGTGATTGAGTGAGAAAGAAGGGGGGGATTGAGTGGGAAAGGAGGAAGGAGAGTAACAGATGGGGGGAGTTTGAGAGATGGGGGGATTGAGTGAGAGCGGGAGGGGGTTTGAGTGAGAGAGGAGGTGAGTGAGAGAGATGGGGGGATTGAGAAAGGATGGGGTGAGACAGGAGGGGGTTAGAGAGAAGGGGGTGAGTGAGAAAGATGGGGGGCTTGAAAGATGGAGGTGAGAGAGAAGATTGGGTGAGAGAGGGAGGATTTGGTGAGAGAGGGGAATTGGGCAAGAGGGAGGGCGATTGTGTGAAAGGGAAGGGGATTGAGTGACAGAGGATGGGGATTGAGTGAGAGGGAGGGAGGGGGATTGAGGGAGAAAAAATAATTGTCCTCCTTGGCGCTGTTCTTCCTCAAACGGTGCTCAGTGTAATGTATAAAAAAAAACAAAAGAAAACAGTGTGTAGTAACATATAGTAGCAACTGTGTACTTGTTCAAAATGTCCTTGGGTAAACCCCCACCGATTACACAAGAGAATGATACAGTAGTAAATAAATGCCAAAAATTTAAGACTACAGTTGTTTAAAGACACCAAACAGGATAGATGGACATAGGGTATAAACTAAGTATTGCAGAAAACCACCTTCAGTGTGAATAGTAAATGATTTCACCCTTTATGCAGTGCACATAAATGCAAACATTTGATAGGGATTTTATTTTTAAACTCACACTGCACTGATATTCTTTAACGTAGTCACCAATTGATGGTGAGTGGGTGCAGTTAATAGGAAGTTGTCTCAATAATGATAAGAGAGAAAAAAGAAAAGAAAACATAGTACAGATCCACAAAATAACAAAAATGTAATAAAACGTATAAAACGGACACCAGGAGTGCCACTCACAATGTAATTCATCCTTTAAACGCTTAATGAAAAAATGAACCTGTTTGTAGATTGTCTGGAAAGTCCCTGGAGTTAGATTCCTCCAGTCTCCGGAGGCCAGTGGAAAAGCATGAAAATATCTGAGATGTGTCAATACCAATAACACTGTGATTAAAAGAAGCAATCTTGCTTTCCTTTTTTATAGTTACAAGATTGAAGCAGGGTATCTTCGGAACTAAACTGTGTTCATTTCTGGTCCGGCCACCCCTTGCTTCGCGAGATACTTACCTCTATAGGGGGTGCTAGGAGAAGCTCCGGATGGGCTATATGGGGCTATGGCAATGGAGGATATAAAGCTCCCGTATCATGCAAGCCAATAGGAAGCCATGACATCATCCCTTGCTGCTTCCTGTTAGCCCACGTGACTAGGATATTTAAACCTGCGGA
The DNA here is from genome assembly GCF_040206685.1 of Ascaphus truei. NCBI lineage: Eukaryota > Metazoa > Chordata > Amphibia > Anura > Ascaphidae > Ascaphus > Ascaphus truei. The sequence continues at coordinate 399,202,979 of NC_134483.1, forward strand.
GCTGTTACCGACATCACCTATGGAGGTAAGTATCTCAGAAGCAGGGGGTCCCCGGAGCTGAAATTAAAACAGGTGTATTGGTAGCATAAGTGCAATGCTCTTGCTCGACTGTTTCCAATCCAAGTTCTTAAAACTCTGTGTTACCCATGCTCCACAACGCAAAATAAGAGTACAGGGGCCCACCTCCCGTTGGTTACAACTGACCTTAGAGCGCTCTGCCATTTCCGGGATGCCTTGTGGAAAAGCTACAAATTAACTGGCACTACCAAGGATCTTAATAACTATAGATGCCTGCGGAATATGTGCACAAGGTAAACAAGACATGCAAAAGCATAATATTACTCTGACAATCTACTCCAGAATATATCAAACCCAGATAACTTCTTGAAGGTTATCAACAACATATTCCAGCCTTCTAGCCATCAACAACCAAGTAATATCACTAAGGAGGATATTACTCTGACAAATCCCACTGATATTGCAAATGCATTCAATGATTATTTTGTGGGGTGTGCTACAAATTTATTAGCGAAACGCAACCCAAAACACAAACATGAGCCTCATTCTGAGAGTACCCCTATATCCCCACCCTCTCCCAACACTGCTCACAAATTTCAATTTGTCCAAGTATCTGAAGAGGAGATTACACAAGCACTCCTCAAATTAAAACTAAGCAGCCAATGGCTTACTGCAATCTAAGTTCCTAAGACTTGGTGCCCCAGCCATTGCCAAACCAATTGATTCCATAGTCAACTCTATTCTGTCTGCAGGTCATATCCCTAAGACCTGGAAAACTGCCAGAGTTGTCCCAATCTTCAAAAGTGGGGACAAAAACACTGTCTCAAACTACAGGCCAATCTCTTTCCAAAGTTATGGGAAAATGTTTTCACTCACAATTAAGCGATTACCATACCAAAACAAATTTCCCTAGCCAATTCCAATCTAGCTTTCGCCCCAAACACTCCACAGTAACTACCCTGCTAAAAGTTTGCAATGAGATCCAGAGTGGAATGAACTGGGAAAACTCAATGTTTCAATATTCCTAGATTTTCAAAGGCTTTTGATACTGTTGATCATGTTATCTTGCTTAACAAACTCCAGTGCTCTGGAATAGGGAAGCATGCTTTAAACTGGTTTCATTCCTACCTATCAGGTAGATCCCAACATGTGTTTATCGCAGACTCTAACTCCAACCCCTTGGATATCACTTGTGGTATCCCGCAAGGCTCTGTTCTGGGGCCCCTACTCTTCTCAGTGTTCATCAATGATCTTCCTACAGCTTGTAATGGAGCTTCAATACACAGGTATGCAGATGACACAATCTTATATGCACACAGTCATAGCCTCTCCGACCATGAACACATACTTCAATCTGACTTTTTGAAACTTGAAAATTGGATTTCCCAAAACAAACTGTTTTTAAACACTGACAAGACTGTAACAATGGTATTTGGGACCAAGGTTATATTTTCATAGCTTCCAATGACTGAGCTCCAGATCAGAACCAAGGCTAATATCACCCTAACTCCTGTTACTAGTTTGAAATACTTGGGCATATGGTTTGACTCCATTTACATTTGGGATGCACATTGATACCCTGACATCCAAAACCTAAGCCAAACTAGGTGTACTTTACAGGAACAAATCCTCCCTAAGTCTGCTGGTCAGAAAGCGTATTGACAGAGATGCTAATGCCAATTATAGACTATGGGGACATAGTAAACAACTCGGCACCCCAAACCCACCATAGCAAACTTGATACCCTCTACAATTCAATATGCCATTTGTTCTCCAATGCAACTACAAAACACATCACTGCGAAATGCTCAAAGAACTAGATTGGTCAACACTTGAGTCTAGGTGCCAAGTTCATCTTTCCTGTCTTGCCTTCAAATTGTTTCTGGGCAAGCTACCCGTCTATCTGAACAAGCTCCTAACCCCTACCACATGCAGCACTTATCATCTGAGATCTGACTCCAAAAGACTGTTCATGGTCCCAAGGTTCAGCAAAGTATCCGTCCGTTCCTCCTTGTCTTACCGTGCACCCCAAAACTGGAACAATCCACCGGAGACTCACAGCCACCACCTGTCTAATTTCTTATAAACCTAAAGTTGTCTCACATTTTAATCTGGTCTGTAACTGTTACATACGCCTATAATATATATTATCTCTTACTGTGCATGCAATGTCTTGTATATAATGTATACCCTAACAAACCAAAAGATAGTACCAGCAATACATGTAGATACAAGAATATTGTAAAAGACACAGAACATATGCAGATATCAGATGTCAATCAGTGAACAAGTATAAGCAAACCCTCTTCCTGGTGCCCTGTCAAGCACTCGACAGGGCACCCGGAAGAGGGTTTGCTTATACTTGTTCACTGATTCACATCTGATATCTGCATATGTTCTGTGTCTTTTACAATATTCTTGTATCTACATTTATTGTTTTATATTTGATATCTGCTTATATGATTTGCCCTCTTTAGACTTTATATCATTAGCTGAGTGTGGGATTATTTGACAGTGGGGAGGGAAGGCTTAGGGAAGTACCTCTGGGACCCTTTGGGACCAGGGGGAATGGGCCAGATGAAGAGGTCACCCCTCGAAACGTCGCCCCCCTAGTTTGCTTTCCTTTTTCCATTTTTGTGATTTTTTGCTTTTCTTTTGTGTTTTTTCCCCTTCTCCTTCTTTCCCCTCTGCCCCCTTTAATTTTTGATTTTCTCTATGGTGATATTTATTCTTGCATTGGCGTATTGGCTATTGTTGCTATATTTTCAGTTTATTATTAGTGTCATTAAATTATTCATATTCCCTACACTGGTATTTGCTTATATCTGTAGCTGTGAGACAGAGAGTGCTGGTACTATCTTTTGGTTTGTTAGTACTTCTGAAGGGAATTGGGGTCCCTTCCTGTTCCCCTGCAACCTTGCTGAGTCATTGTGTCAGAGTGCTGTCTATCACCTCCCCTTTCTACCATAATGTATACCCTGTTCACTTATGTAAACTATGTATTTGTAACCATGTATTATTTGTCATCATAACTCTATGCTCAGGACATACTTGAAAACAAGAGGTAACTCTCAATGTAAAACATTGGTAAATGTAAAACATCCTCGTAAAACTTTTTATAAATAAAACAAATGCTCAATTTTTTGCACGTGTGCTAGTGATATTTCTTACATCTACACCTCAGTGTGGTTTATGCCATGTACATAAACAAAGGTGGACTTTGTGGTGCAAATAAAGAGAAAATAATTGAGCAATACAAGTGCAGAAGTTTATACATTCCATTATAATATGTGGGCCACGTAACTCCTTCTTTTGACACTGCCCATAATGCAACCTGGCATCTACAGCAGAGCAATAACAGGAGCAAGTATCTCATATATTGCTATAAAGAGGAGCAAGATTAAAATGCCCCGTTTTAGGCCCCTTTTGCCTTATCTTCCCACCATGTTTTATTAAGAACTACTGTACTACATAACGTCTGATGTTTACATAATGAAACAAAATGGTATAAACCCCACGTCAAAAGATAAATTATAAACCTAAAAATACTTACTACAGTAAGTATTTTATTTTTATTTTTTGTAAAAATAAATATTTTTTTTGAGATTGATAAAATATATTTCTAAAAAGCCAGATATTATCCATCCAACATTCATTTTCCAAACAAAGGTATAAAGAAATTGATGTGAGAGGATATCAATATTAATTACATTTAACCATTGGTGGGTTATTTCTTGTGGCCCTCCCATGGAATGACCTGCAGGGCTAACATGAAGGAAAAAGGCAACAGTGCTTTGGAGCCACAGCATACAAGTACATGTACAATGCCCTCCTGCTCCTGCTATTCCACAAGTGCTGTGTGGCAGTTTCTCTCCTTGTGGTCGGAACAAAGCAAGTGACTCAGAATTATCTTGGGGCTGGCAGTATTAAGAAACATTCCTAGTGGGCACTTGACTGTAGACACATAATCTGCTGCAAATAATACCCAGAAATATCAGAGGATTGGAGGTTTGCAGCATCTTTTTAAGCATCTGCCAAAACAATACAAGCAAAAAGCATGCCAGCCTCTTGCCAACAACAGGCACTCCCCCTGAGACAAGTCAAAATTAAAATCAGGGACTTCTAACAATGGAGAGCAGACTGTAGAGGGGTAGGAGACAGCAATAAACTATATGTCATTAAAAAGAACCATATGGTATAAATCAATAATATAGAAGAATAGTATTACAAGCATTATGGCATGTAACACTGTTTATTTGGTATTAGCACATGTATTATGTTCTAGATGCCCTGTGGCTTTTTGTTAATTAAAGATAACATCCTGACTGGTGAATATGGTAGGGGTATTATGGGGTGCTTTGGGTACTTAAGAGCAGCACTAGTATTTTAGGTTGCTACTCACTGAATTTTAAACACTGTAGAAATCACAAAAAGAAAAGTAAATTATTTTGCAAAATAATATTGTTGCACTGTAAAAATATGGAAAGACCAATATGAAAGGAAGCAACCTTTTCTTAAATTCACAATTTATAATGGACTGAATACTGTAAATGATTAGTGATGAAAGGAATATGCATTTTCTCTTTGAAAAACCCAAAGCTGTATGCAAGAAAACACGAGCCCCTGTGCATAGAGTATAAAAAGAGAAAGGAGGAAGATTGTTGTATTAACTTAATGGCATGAATAGTACATCAGGAGGAAAAGCACATTGCTTCCATTGCTCACATGCAGTGCATTACCCTTTTTCCCATTACAGTTCATATTGACCATACAGCCTTTAAACTGTAAAATGGGAATATGCAGCAAAAACACGGTACCCCTCCAAGAAGGCATGAAATGATTGAAACCTTATGCATTTTGTAGTCTTTACATGGTGTATATACTTTCACTGGGACAATCTTTGCCTAACAGTAGAATATGTTGCTGCCTTATTTCCTTCAAGATGCTGGTAGTCTATGGAGCTCTAGTGAATGCAACTGGTTTCTTCTTAACAGCAAATATATATGCACCATGACATCCACTTTAGACCAAAAATGCACAAAGTAGAAACAGATGAGTAACCAACCTTGGCGAAATATCGCATCCTTGCTGCATAAAGGCACCAAGGGAAAACCAGAGACTATTAAATATCCCAAACTCATTAGATGAATCGTTACTTTGTGTTTCTCTTCCGTCTTCAAATTCCTCAGTGTGCCACTCGTATGGACTAAATCTGCTGACCAGGAATAAAACTACACTGACCCCAATATAAGCAAATACAATGCACATCCAGATCTCATATGCTAAAGGATCAAGAAAGGAAAACACTCCTGGCTTTGACTTCTGAGGCTTCTTGATCATGATAGATATTCCCAGACTCATAAAAGGTTTTGAGAAGTCAATCACTTCTTCTCTCACTAATGTTATAGTTAATGGAGCAATTGCAATATCGGCTTTCTGTAAAAGAAAAAGAAAAACAAAGTAGTAATAATTATCTTTGTGTGATAGTGTTAACATTTTACAATTAAAAACAACATAAATGACTTAATAAAATATTAACCTTATAAATCATTTACAAAAGGGTTCCTAAAAAGGTAAAAAGGCTCTGTATCAAAAAATATTAAGACACAGTTACAAAGTGAAAGAGCAGAAAGCAATAGGATGACTGATGTGGTTGGGGAAAATAGAAAATAACATTGTGCTTAGTGAAGCTTCGGATAACTTGAATACTTTTATGACTGATATCTGCAGGACAAATGCTTTACATACCACCTGCATCTACTCGGGATATATGAAGCATTGATGTATAATAATTCACCTGTATATAGAAAACATGATTCTTGCATCACTGTATCGGTGAATCAAGACAATGAAGTATAGCCCATAACATATCTACAGGGACTGTATATATAAAGCAAACTACATTATGCAGTGAACTCCCCTATAACATTTATTGCAACACATGGAGGAACAAGTGAAACTTTACTCTCCCATAAGTGACTCTGAATGCCACTGAACCATGGCTGCTTAATTGCCTATTATTCGATTGCAAATGTAATAACCTCGTAAAATCAATTGTATTGATATCAAATAGTTGATTATAGTTGTAAAGCTAGTGTGATATAAATAATTAGAATTATTTTATTGCCTGACCTTTTATCTTTTTAAAAAGGGCTTGTTCCTCAAGACATCTCAGGAAGAGAACTTGAAAGCTCATACATAAGAACACATATACTGTACATTATTTTCAAGCAGGTATAATAAACAGTATCACGTCATACAGTATAAAGAATCCAAACTTTTTCTGCAACCAATAGGATTACTCAAACTTTCCACTTACTAAAATGTAAGCAATAGGAAACTAATGACATCTCAAGGCTGGTGAGATTGGCTATTTTAACTCTGTTAGACAAGGACTCCCTAATTCAATTGATTTAATTACACTTTTCCTTATACTTTCTACCTAATTATGAACATTATTGAAAACATTACAGGGCAATAATGCATTGACTGGATGAGTTGAAGGGCCAATGCAAAGCAAAGAGACTTTAACCAAGATCAGATGTTAGAAGCCATTTATGCCCTATACTGTGTGGATTATTACTAAAATAGTTTAAATGCATGACTTCTGGTCCACCCTGCTCATTCACAGAACCCTCCAGGCCCTCTCCCAAGGTCCCACTCAACAGCAAACCCGTGCTTCAGCTCTGATTGGCAAGGTGCTAAAAATACAGAGCATTATTGACTTATTGGCTGGTATTTTGACCTACAGGTATCACAGGGTAGCATATCATTACGAACCTCCTTTATAGCCTACAATATTTGTTATCAAATATAACTATACAATATAATATTATATATATATACATACTGTATACACACAGTGCGTACATAAAATGTTTCTAAAATATTGAGTGCCTGCCCTGTAGAATAATGATGGACTTATAATACACGGCTCTGCGAATCTGATTGTTTTTGTTATATTCTTTCAGTTCGGTCCTCCTGGTCCCGTTTTGTATGCAGACAGGTGTATTCATACACAGCTACAGAATTGACTGTGACAGACACACTGTGCTTCTTTAGTAATGATACATATGTGCCCTTTTTAACATCATGCTTTATTTCACTGTAGACTATCTGTGGTAGTTGTTCCATCCCCTCTCTTTCCACTGTGGCCCCTGCGGCCCCGCTCCTCTTCCACATCACTACAGTGATGCCACAGGGGATTCATCTAGGTTTTTGGTGCCAAATTAGGTTTATCACAGGGTGAGGTGTAGTATATACAGTAGCTGGTTTGAACTATCAGAGCTTTGATTTCTCTTGAGAAAGACTTTGGATTGAGCCTAAATGTTAAAATCACTTTTTTGAGATTGGAGTGCCTGTGCTATATTGTTTCTGTTCTGTTTTATATATATCCAATGGAAATGTTACCGTATGCTCATTTGCATATCCTAGACAGGACTGCAACCCCACCTTTCACCATTATCACCCAGTACTTCCACTGCAGCAAGGGATTCTGGGAAATGACATGCAAATGAGCACACAGTGCCACCTTTTGTCTCAAGCTCATGAACAACCCTTAAGCCAATGCATGCTGCTTTAAACACAGCTTTTAAACATAGCTTGGGATAAGATGCAAAGCCAGTAAACCCACTCACAGACAGACTGTTTTGACCTTGTGGGTCACTTCAGTCTGGTTGGTTGTACTGGCTCTGCTGGTTTGAGACTAAGAGTAGGTCTTCACCACACATTATTAAGGTTATGGTGGTCAAAAAAGTGACAAAAATCCTCCACAGTAAAGCATTAGCGAATGGAAATATTACCGTATGCTCATTTGCATGTCCTAGATAGGTCTGCAACCCTGCCTTTCACCATTATCACCCAGCACACAGTACTTCCACTGCAGCATATAGATATACTTAGTTAAGTTATGGTGGGTAAAAAAAGTGACAAAAACCCTCCACAGCAAATCATATAGCATATTTCCAATTGTTATATATATATATATACAGTGGTTGACAAATCACCAAAAAATCTACTCACCACACAAAAAAATCTACTCGCCACCTAGTACCAAACGTGTGCTGCTTGGGCCAATATTTACTCGCCCGGGGGTTAAATCCACACGCCCGGGGCGAGCAAATGTATAGGTTTGTCGAACACTGTGTATATATATATATATATATATATATATATATATATATATATATATAAACTTGGTCTGTGGTAGAAATGTGTGAAACTATGCAAAATGCAGTCGCAAAATTTGTAGCGATTTTTTTGTCCCAGTATAAGCTCTTTGCAATACATTTGGCAAGTCTTAAAGGGCTGATAATGTCGCAAAATTATTCTTAGATTTTGCAATTTTGCAAGCTTTCAGAGAAATATTACCAGAGAGTGAGCGAAACATGGTGTGTGCGCCCTATTTATAGTCTGAGCATTAGTCAATCTAGCAATTTTAGCGATTTTAGCAAATTAGCATATTAAGCAAACTTATAATGCACATTGACTTATTGCTTGGCAAATGTCTTGCAAACTGGACAAAGTTCCAATTATTTTTTAAGATGAAAAAGGACGAATTACAACTGGTTCAAGACCATCGGCAAAAGTTTCACCTACTGTATCTCTACTCTGTGACAGCCACATAACAGTTGTATCTTTCCTGGGTGCACTTACCGGGTAACAGAAAAAAGCAGAAAGAGTATGCAGGCTATATATCTGTGTGTGTGGTGTGTGTGATGTGTGTGTGTGTACTGTGTACTGTATACATACACACACACATATATGGGCTGAAGGAGCAAGTGAACCTGGTTCAGTTCCTTTGGTAAGTCCCTTTCTCTCCAAAATTAGATGGTTCTACAGGGCAGGTACTCAATATTTTATGCACAGCACTGTTTACACTGTGCATTATATGTATGTGTATAAATAAATATATATATATATATATATAATTTAAGAGGCTTATTACCCCCTTCAATATTTGTAAAATCTCCGTTTTTTATAGTATGGCCGTGGTGAGTGGTGAGTAATCACCCCATGCATGTTATGTTAAATCTATTTGAAATAAGTCAACATTGTGCAGTTTGTTCTTCAATCTGAGATTTTAATAGGCACGATTTGTCAGAAGTGGAACATCTTATACGTTGAAATCACAATTTTCTTCCGCTACTTATTGCCTTGTCAGATTGCATGATTTCACAAGGACAGTCTCTCAGGTACTAGAATAGGCCCTAATGAGATCTCTGGATATTCATTTATTTTTATATGTTAATCTTATCATATATCTTCTATATATTATTAATATAAAATATGTATATTTATTAAGGGGACATTTGCAACACAATGACAAATGCATGTATGTACAGTATAGTATATGTGTATGTACAGTGTATATATCCTATATACGAAAGTGAGTAGAATAAATAATGGCAACTTACCCCATACACTAATTCTCCCACCATTCCATTCCAAATTTTTGTTTCTGCATCTCTGGCTCCATACTTGCCATCACCAACGATTGTCAATTTGTATTTAAATCCACAGTGCTTAGCAATTTCAGTAGCCAAATCAACACAGTATCCTTCATAGCGATCATTCCCTTCAAACTGATCTGCATTTTTCTTGTACATCACATACGGGGATTCCTGAAAATATTACATTTATAAGAGATCTTCATATTGCATAGACTAATGTATTATTTTTCATGAATTTTACATCTAATCGTTTTTGAACACATACTAAAATGACCCACCCTTATGACTAATATTTTTTATTGCATTATTTGCCCAAGTAACTTTTTTTTTATGGACACATCTCAATCTTTGTTGTACAATTGAAAAAAATATTTTCACATATTTCAATAGGAATACAACTATTTACATGCACCGTATTTAGATTAGGAAAGAATATTAAAACTGTCAGACCAGCAATGACAGACTAATACAACGCAACCAATATATCAGTTCATGGTACATTTTTTGACTAAAAGTGATACAGTAAAATGCTTTACACTGCATTGCAGGTCACCTCTGGCAATAAAAAGGTTGATGGTCAGTAAGATATATTTCTGTTTTACTATTAAATAACAAACTGGCAGTAATGACAAAGCAGTTACTGCTTACTCATGGCTCAACTGACGCTTTCATTATGTATGAATCCTGAAATGTAGACTTCTTATTTCTATTCAAGGTTTGTTTAAAAGTAAGTTTAATAAAGTTTAGCTGTCTGCCTCTAATACGGAATAATAATAATAATAATAATAATAATAATAATATGGAAACATAGAATGCATTATTGTTAGCTGGATTACCCCCAATTTGCATGGCTGTGCTATCTGGTTCCCTTTGCAGGCAATGTTGCAGTTTCTAAGTAAAAATATTAATATCTGTGCCAATAACCTTCTGATAAAAGTCCGTAGTCTTAAAGTGCATTTTTGGCATTTCATTTTGCAACTTCTAGACATGCCAAACCATTCGGTTTGGTAATGACAACTTCGGAGCAAAGAGAATAGGCCCCTTAGAGCCTAACAAGAAATTGCAAAAGAAGCTAAAACATCTAAACATCTAATATGGCTGTGTGTCCCACCTTAAAGTGTCATATTTAAGTGTTGGGCAGAGTTAACATTGGAGTTATAATCTCTGGTTGTTTTTCTATATCTTCTATACCTTTAATCATGGATGCATTCTGAATATCTGGACTAACATTCTGATTTATCTCTTAAAACAGGTATGTTTCTGAGCTGAATCCTATCATCAATTGGCTACAGAATTTAAAATGTAATTGGTATGTTTCCTTAAATCAATTTGCAAGAGCACTTCTTAAAATGTAATTAACCATTTGGTATATATCGGTGAGTTGATAAGGCAGACCCCTCCCTTAATTGCTGTTCAAATGACTGTGTTTTAGAGTATTTAAGACCAGCTATATTGGCTGTGAGCCATATGGCTGTGTGTCATATTTAAGTGTTGGGCAGAGTTAACATTGGAGTTAACATTGGAGTTAACATTGGAGTTAATATTGGAGTAAACATTGGAGTTAACATTGGAGTTAACATTGAAGTTAACATTGGAGTTAACATTGGAGGTGAAGATTGAGGAAGATCTGGACTCCACACAACATATTTGCAACTGTGAGAACTTTACTTTGTAAACGCTGTGATTATTTGTACTCTTCCTATCCTCCAGTACCTGGGAAGTCTCTCCACCTGCATCTCACTATGCCCTCCCTATTGCTTTGTCTGTTTACTGTTTCCTCACTCCTTTGTGAATGTCTCTGTTCTCTCCAACTTCCCCACTGCGCCATTATTTATACACCTCTCCCAACAACTTCTTTACCCCTCAATAAAAAACACCCACACAAATCCTCTATTCACACCCTTTATCTACTCCTTCCTGCTGCTGGGGATCTCCCTGAAGCCAGACATACACATTTGCTCTCATTCATGCCTCACTGCCATCTCCTCCCATGCAAATGGTGTCAACCTTTTCATTTAATACTGACTAACCTTAAAACTCGCCCCACATATCAAGCATCCCAATAGCCTGCACTCATGGCTATTGTCCCACACCCAGTCACTCCTACTACCCTTTGTGGCCAAGCACAGCCATCTACAGCACGTATTCCCTCACCTGTTGTCTCTGTATGTTCCCCTCAAACCTAAGATTGTAAGCTCTTTGGGGCAGGGATTTCCTTTCCTATTGTCTGATTTTGCTGCACTTATTGTATTATAATTCCCTGTACTGTATTCTTTGTGAAGCGCTGAGTACACTTTTGGCGCTATATAAATAAAGACATACAATACAATCTATAAAGCCTCCTTTTGAACTAGGCATATTTCTATCAGTCTATTTTTAAAACTTAGTTTCCTACTTTTTTTTCTTCTTGAAATCTTCTTTGAAAATACTGTATAAAAAACAATCTGCATGGTAAATTGAAGAATTATGCAAATATAGTTGTTCAAGATGCAGTACAGAAAAACATGGCATTCTACAGTCAAAGTGATATAATTCTAAAATCAGACTGACAGGCAAATTTGTACTAGCTTACTCCCCTTGTGAACTTGATCAGTTATAATACAGAGCAGGTACAAAAACAGTAATACCTAAATACGTAAAACTGCTATGAAACAAAATAACAACGAAATAGGAAAATGATCACAGATATCCAAAACAAAGAAAGTACAGATGGACAATATTCAAATTCAAGTGCTATATAACAGGCTAGAAGACTTGTATTGGAATCCATAGGAGGTGGTGGATGTGAACCCACTAATTGAGTCCAACATATGGATCTCAAAATACTTATCTTTGCACAGTATGAGCCACTAAGGTTTTCCTGGCACTAAGTGCCAATGCAGATGTACAGTACTGCCCTCTAGGGAATATTGCAACATTTTTGCGAGAAGACTGTTTTCCGATCACAAAAATAATCACGTGTTTGTCCCGAGCATTAAATCAGATTGATTATACTCAGTGCTCAAAAGTATTTCCCAGCTGGCAATACAAATGGTTGTATTAATTTTAGAGGTTAATTGTGCAATGTAGAGAGAGGAAAGTTTAACCAAGTAATTATAACACATTTTCTCATTGTCAGCGGGATCGTATCGATTAATGACTGAAGATTACTTGGCTTAGAGAGCCAAGGTGACATTATAACAAAGGAGAGGTCTACAATCTGTATTTATGTTTATGTTCAAGATTCTGCTAATAGATTGCGCAGTTTTATTCAAGAATTGTTTTACTTTCCCATACTCCAATTAAGGCTGCGTCCATAGAGGGGCAGACCGCGCGGACACGTCCACATGCTGAGCGATCAGACTGCCTATACAGCATGCGGGCGCGGGATGCACGTGAAATCAGTCCAAACAGATTTCTCGCACGATAGGGCGATCACGTGAGCGGTTCGTCCAATGAGGGCGAACCAGCTCCGTGATGTCACTGGCTCGCCCATAGACACACCCCCCCCCGGATGGCGCGAGTACTAAGACCAGGGAAAGCACCGCTTTCCCTCAGCCTCCGCGCGCCTCCGCACGGCTGCAGTGTCTATGGACGCAGCCTAACAATGTATAAAATGAGCTTTATAATAACAGCATGCCTAATTTATCTGGTCTATATTTTTGTAATTAAGCAGGGCAGTATGTTCTATTAAGAATCTTACACTGCACTCATGCAGGTTAAGTGCTTTCTCATCTTATTATACAGTAGACAGAGATAACTGAGTTCCATTCTGGGGAAAATGTCTGATCATTCTTCTAATTATTAATCAGGTTTTTCCAAAGTTTAAACTCCTCTGGAATTATTAGAGGTTTATACAAATGTTTGTATTCTAGATTTAAACAAGGGAGCTGGATCAAGTAAGTACTAATGGGCATGGGGTCCATATGTTATAGCTGCAGTTAAAGCGGTCGTTTTTTTTTTAAAGAATGTTGTTTTTCATTACTGTATATGCATCAATACAATTTACACACTGACAAGTGATTGGCTAAGTTGCTGATCAATCCGTTCCCCTGTAATAGATTGCTGAAGATTCAGCTCGGGGTTCACTAAATGCATCCTGGATCCTCTTCTGCTGCCAAAGTTCTGTGAGGAATATCATGTGACCAGGTAGGCACTAGATTCAATTAGTTCACTGCTAGAGAGAGGGCAGGGCTCAAAAAGGTGATGATGTTTTAGAAGGGGAGGTTACTGTAAATGGTTGCTATTGGAACAAAAAATGCTTTTTACATTACAAATGTCTTTAAAATGTTTTATTTTTTATTTTTATTTAAATGCTACAAGTATTTTCTCATACTACAAAACTGATTTATTTAAAAAACACAAATGTAGGATATTGCTTGAACTGCGGCTTTAAGATGTCCTTAATTACTGGGTTGACATAGTGTCTTCTCTATACAGTAGATATACAAAGAAATGATAAGGGGTGTTCCATTTTTTCTGCACCCTTTGTACTGTAATATATAAACTAAGGTGTCCTCCCAATCTAACAATTGAGAAGATTGTGTGTAAGCCCTTGTTTTGCCATTTTCTAGAATGAGGAGGATTTGTTTCCTGAGCTGGAATCTGGATTGGCAACCGATGGTAAGTATTTAGATAATACTGTATTTTAGAAAACAATATTTAGAAACTGTTATTTAGAAACAAAACTGTTTCTCATAAATCTAAAAAAAAAAAATGTACAGTCCAGTTTGATATTAACAAATAAAACGTTGCTCATAAACTCTACCAAGAGGTTCTCATCTTCCATTTGAACCAATGCTGACAAAGCTAACGAGGAGTCTAGGACACCCTTAACTTCTAGGAGGGTCAGTGGGCAAAAATCCATTATCCCCTCTCTTGCATTCTGAACAGGCAAGTCAGGTAAGTAAAAGTCTTTATGTAATTTAGGTTTTCGTAAGATAATCCTATGTTTGTGCTATTTCCAAATATTTTTTTTTATGTTTTTCCTGCCAATCTATAGGGACATCATCTTCAGCAGATAATACAGTTTGGAGACACCTATCATTTTTATCAAACTGACCCAACCTAAGTCATTTAAAGGCAGTGACATCCCATTGCTAACATTCTTGCAGATCAGTAATAGCAGGTCTGAAATGTAAACCATACTGTTTAAATACATTATAGGGGATTGTGATGTCCACCTATTTTATTCGGCTAGTGGTTCCAGAGCAATTGCAAACAACAATGAACTCTGCCTTGTGCCCCTTTGTAACTTACAATTCTGTGAAGGATTGGCACTATCAAATTCCCCAGTTCTTGGATTCTTATAAGTATCTTTAATACCAATTTTTAAATTGCTTCTTATTCTGAAATTGGAAATGGCTGTGTACAGCCATGTCAGATGCCTTATGCATCCAGGTTAATAAGCCATGGTGACCTAGAAGCATCACCTTTACTGACCTGGACATGTTGAATGAAAGCTAGTACTTTTTTTTAAAAATTGAATGTTGGATTCCTACCCCACATTATACCAGTCTGATCAGTGCATATTACAGATGGTAAGTGAATATTCAACCTATCCACCACAATTGTGGCATGTAATTTGTAGTCTAGGTTTAGTAATGAAATGGGCTTTTAGGAGGTCACAGCCTCAGGTTTTCTACCAGGTTTATGAATAACCTGATGTCAGCTAGTGTAAAGTTATCATGGCAAACTTTGTTGCTGAATAGGTAGTGGAAAAGTTTTACTTTATTTATTTCTAAAATGTTTTACCAGGAAGTAATACATTGAGAGTTACCTCTCGTTTTCAAGTATGTCATGGGCTCAGAGTTATGATGACATATACATGGTTACAAATACATAGTTACATTAAGTGAGCAAGGTTATACATTATATACAAGACATTCCATGCACAGTAAGAGATAATGTTATAGGCGTATGTAACAGTTACAGACCAGATTAAAATGTGAGACAGCTTTAGATTTGAAATAACTTCGACTGGTAGTGGATGTAAGAGTCTGTATATTGGTCCAGTTGTCAGGTGCACGGTAATAGGAGGAGCAGCAGAATACTTTGTTGAACTTTGGGACCATGAACAGTCTTTTGGAGTCAGATCTCAGATGATAGGTGCTGCATGTGGTAGGGGTGAGGAGATTGTTCAGATAGATGGGTAGCTTGCCCAGAAAGTATTTGAAGGCAAGACAGGAAAAATGCAATTTGTGCCTAGACACAAGTGATGACCAATCTAATTCTTTGAGCATTTCGCAGTGATGTGTGTTGTAGTTGCATCGGTGGACAAAACGGCATATTGAATTGTAGAGGGTATCAAGTTTTCTAAGGTGGGTTTGGGGTGCCGAGCCATATACTATGTCCCCATCGTCTATAATTCGCATTAGCCTCTGCTGTGCGATACACTTTCTGACCAGCAGATTTAGGGAGGATTTGTTCCTATAAAGCACACTTAGTTTGCCATAGATTTGGTATAGGTTTTGGATGACAGGGTATCAATGTGCAACCCAAATGTAAATGGGAGTCAAATCATATGCCCAAGTATTTAAAATAAGTAACATGGGCTAGTATGGTATTAGCGTTTGAAGCTTTAAAAGTTTAGCCTTGGTCCTAAATACCATTGTTACAGTCTTGTTAGTGTTTAAAACAGTTTGTTTTGGGAAATCCAATTTTCAAGTCTCAAAGTCAGATTGAAGTACGTGTTCAAGGTCGGAGAGGCTAGGGCTGTGTGCATATCATATTATGTCATCCGCATACATGTGTATTGAAGCTCCCTTACAAGCTGTAAGTTAATGGGGTAAGTATGGTCTTATCTATTTGGCCAAAAATGTGTCTGGCCCTGGGGCCTTCAACAATTTCAGTGAATTGATTGCTTTGAAAAGAGATGTATTTCTGCAATATACAGTGGCGAGAAAAAGTTTGTGAACCACAATGATAATTATGGAATTTCCAAAGTTTTTCCACGATAACCTTCTTGAATCCAAATCAGTCTTTTTTTAAATATCCAATAGGGTTTATATTAACCAATTCCATGTCTTTTGAATCAAAATTATGTATGAATTAGACAAGCAATTAGTAATTAAGAGTCAGGGTATGGGCAAAAGTACGTGAAACCCTGGTTTTATCAGCTAAAGTAAAAGGGATAATTAGAATCAGGTGGTTCAATTTTAGGTAGAACTTCCGGTGTCAGTTTGGGTGGCCCAACCCTATATAAAGATGAGAAACTTTATGAGTTTGGTCTTCACCATACAGGTGTCTGGAAACACGTCATGCCACAATCAATATAAATCTCTGAGTACTTCAGAAAAGCAGTTACTGATGCTCATCAGTCTAGAAAAAGGTTTACAAAACAATTTCTAAGAATTTGGGGCTCCACCAAACCACTGTCAGACTGATAGTCTACAAATGGAGACTGTTCAAGACCACAGTCACTCTACCCAGGAGCAGTCGTCCTATCAAAATATATCCAAGAATACACTTGCAAATCAACCAGGAAGTCAAAAAGAACCCCAGACTAACATCCAAGGATCTGCAGGCCACTCTTGCCTTGGCTAATTTGAGTGTTCATGACTCAACTATCAGAATAAGACTGAACAAGAATGGTGTTCATGGAAGGATAGCCAGGAGGAAAGCACTGCTCGCTAAAAAGAACATTGCTGCCTTCTGAATTTTGCCAAAGAGCACATAGATGATCCACAAGACTACTGGAAAAATGTTCTCTGGACAGATGAGTCAAAGGTAGAATGTTTTGGCCTCAATGAGAAACGTTATGTTTGGCGAAAACCAAACACAGTGTTCGAACAGAAGAACCTCATCCCAACCATTAAGCTTGGTGGGGAGGGGGTAGGGGGGTGTGATGGTTTAGGGCTGTTTTGGTGTCTCAGGACCTGGATAGCTTGCCATCATTGACACAACCCTGAATTCTGCATTGTATCAGAAGATTCTAGAGGAGAATGTCAAGCTATCCATCTCTGAGCTGAAGCTGAACCGAAAGTGGGTCATGAGTTGAAGCCGTTCTGTAAGGAGGAATAGGCCAACATTCCTCAAAACCGATGTAGGAGACTGACCAGCAGTTACAGGAAACACTTAGTTGAAGTTATTGCTGCTCAAGGGTGTGCCACCAGGTACTACTGAATCTAATGGTTCACATATTTTTTTACACATGGATGTTGAATGTTGAATGATGAGTGGATAAATAAATGTTGAAAAAGTATCATATTTTTGTGTCATTTGTTTTGTTAGGTTATCTTTATCTTTTATTAGGACTTAGATTAAGATCTAATAACATTTTAAATTTTAAATATGTGAAAATCCTATGGAGTTTCTTGCCACTGTATATATTTATAGAAAAGTTCAAATTGCCTAGCTATGTATGTCTACAGGGGTTGTGCAGTTGTTATCAGACATCTTGTCTTTAATTGATATTATCAAGCTCTGTGACCTAGATCCCCTTACCAGAGTATGCCTGATTTACTTTCATATTTACAGTATATAATGTAAATGTAAAATAACATATTTTTTTCCCATCTCCTCAGCGATTCATTTGAAGGCGTCTTTCTTAGCTAAGATTTTTTATTTGTGTATAAAAAGTGGCCTTTTTCAATATCTGTTATACACTTTACTTAACTCTTAATTTTCTACCATAAATTTAATATTAAGGAGATTTTTGCATGTAAGCAGTAAGCCATACTGTATTTACTCCCCTTTTTACAGCTTTACCCAATTCACAAAAGAGTCTTGTGTTCTCCAGATGTTGTTTATTGGTGTCAGCATATTGACATAATTTCTTCAATAGTGATGTCTGTTTGCCATGACTCACGGGAACCTCCAAATTCTTTGCCTGATAGGTTCCCTCCCCAGATTAATCTCAACCCAAATCAGAACATAACCTGACAGAACTAAATTCTTGATACTGGCTGATTTAACTTTGGGAAAAAGGTCTGCCCAAACATGTAAATAGTCTATCTGAGACAATGAGTTTTATGAGTAATGGGAAGGGAAAACGCACCACACAAAAAAATATAAAATACCCAGAAATACTAAAGCTGGGGTGCATCCAGGAGAGTAATAGCAATGATGCCAATAAAAAGAACAAAACAGACGAGGAAGAGAAACTCCCATAGAAGATAAGGCCACTCAAGGGCATGTGCAAAGTATCACAACAAATGTATTCATACAGTACACACCTCAATGCAAAAGGCTGAAATCATTTAAAAAAGAAAGAACCATCAACAGAGGCAGCACCCATGAATTAGGAATCTAATGAAGGAAAACCACATTGCTCAGAGTTAAATAGATAAAGCAAACCAGTGGGAGAAAAACCTGTCCTGTTCACTGTGTGATTGCAGGAAAAGCAGTCTTCAAGGTTAGAGAGATTACACTTGGAGTCCGTTAGTGTGGTGAGGCTTGTTCAGAGCTGTGTTGCTGGTATCCAGTGTGTTTGTAGCTGCTGTTCAGCTGCATGCTGCAGGCACTGAGATGATCCTACGAGGTCTCCACAATCAGGGCGTCTGTTGATGACATTACCCTTTGCGCGTTTTGCCGGGGCTTCATCAGGGGTGAGCAATGTTGTTCTCCTTCATTAGATTCCTATGCCTTCATTGAGTAGTAGGGTGTGTTGCTTAAACAATCAGATGTGGTTCTATCAGCAACTTGTCAATAGAGATAATAAATGCCCAGATGTTGATGCGGTGTTCACAAATAATTGCTGACAGAAACTGAGAGGGGTATGTGCCTAGTGGTGTCCACTTGACAACCACAAAGATTGACACACAAATGTACACCCAATCAATAATCAATATTTGAAGCAATGTCCAGTATAAACAGGTAGAATTACAGGGCACTAAAGCCCATTACCCGTTCACTTGCAGGAACATCCACGGCGTGCAATCCGCCAGTAGTAGAAATCCGCAGTTGTAGTGGATTTTTTTAGTCTTTTTCAAGTTTGAACGTCGCTGGGCTGTGCTCTTTTCTATACACTACAACTTTGGATTCCTATGCCTTCATACCTAATAACTATGTTATTTCCACTCTGGCAGTATTGTATTACCTAGGTTTCTTTTGGTGTGCCTGCAAACCTAACACTGATGCCTTGTGTTTGACTTATTCTGTGAGATAGCTTATCACCCTGACCCGTGTTGCGTTACTGACTCTTCTCTTTGCTGAGCTGCTGATCCATGTGTGCATGTACAGTACTCCAATTCATTATTTAGTATACTTTTTACACTTGTGTACCCGGTACACGCATTTTTCTTGAGGGGGTCAAAGTTAGAGATGGGCAAATTTTGGGGACGAATTTGGATCCACAGTGGATTGGCCGTTTCCTTTAGTCCCCGGATTTCAGCGGATTCATTTCAAAAAGGGCGATTTGCGGTGTGCGGATTTTTTACTATTATTACCAATATGCTCCACGGTTTCCGCAACCCATCGACGGATTTGTAAAATCCAATCTGCGGATTCAGTAATCCAATGGCGGTTTATTAAGAATCTTCAGAATCCGCCAACTGATTACTGAATTCGCAGATTGGATTTTACAAATCCATCGATGGGATGTATCCAACGGTGGTTTTTGATGAATCTGCACAGATTAAAACCGATCAAATCCGTTTGACAGATTTTACACTTTGAAACAGATTCTGGGCTGAAAATGCGAGAAAATCCAGGAAACCGATTTGGGCAGATTCGCCCATCTCTAGTCAAAGTGACTTCCCTTCATGATTAATGGTCTTCACCTTTACTTTACACGCTTATTAGAGACTGCATTATATTTTACACCGTACAAGTATCATGGGTATTGTCTCTGTGGATGGTTCTTTCTTTTTTATATAATTTTTTACTTTTTGCATTGAGTTGTGTATGAACACATTTGTTTTGATCATTTACAATGAGTTTTATGTCTGAAGTTCTTATTCCTATTATGTTCCCTAATATTATGACACATATATTCACTGCTGTAAAGCACTATGTACTTGGATGGCGCTATACAAATAAAGATATGCATACATGCGCTATGGATAGGCATGGAAACTATTTTTGAAGAGGATTCAATACTCTCCAATGGTCCACTAAATGTATGGACTTTTTGATATAGAGTAAGTCAACTGAGTAGTTTGGGATTTTTGATTTTTTTTTTTAGCTAACTTGATCTCCTGAGAATTTGAACGGTCTAAATACCAGTTATCTGTTATGTAATGTTCTGCTATGTTAAAATCACCATTGATATTTCAGGAATACATTTCATGAAAATGTCTTTGCTGTAAATATCAGGGGAGTATACATTGCAAAAAAGTAGTCAATTCAAGCAATTACAATCCTCCCTCAGGATCTGGTAGTGTTCAAGAGTTCCTAAGCACGACTGCAGTGCCTCTTTTGTTACTGTTGAACGAAGCAGCAATACTGTCCTGGAACAGGATTGTTTATCTTCTGTATACCTTTGCAGCTCTCCCTAGTTAAGGCTGAGTTCAGGGTAAAAACTAAGCGACGTGCGAGCGCTTACGTGCACGCTCACGTTTGTCACAATTTCGGTTTGTTCAGTGGGAGTTTTCAAACTGAAAACTACACACGGCGGCAAAGTACAGCATTGACGCTACATTTTGCCGCCACAACCGAAATTGATTTTTGGGGCTGCAGTCGCGTCACGTGAGCTGGTTCAGCGCACCAGTTCCGTGACACATTTGCCACACCTCCGCCACGACCCCAAACGCTGTGACCCAACTCCTGCAGCTAAAGCACAGATCGCTGGGCTGCAGGAGCACGCGGCAGAGGTGCGCACTGAAGCTCACGCATGTAGTTTCTACCCTGAACTCAGCCTTTTACATGCTTTTCCCTGCTCTGAAACAGCCAGTGCCTGTGTATCTTGCAACATTATTGTTACGAGTAATCCCCTTCACACAGCCACTAGTCAGTTGCCCTGGCAACTTCCCAATACTCATAGTTGAAATTGGTTTAGCCCTCTCCCCCTGCCCTTCTCTGGTATTGTTATGCCCCTTAGCTTGTTCCTGTCTGGAAGGAAATTGTGCTCTCTCTTTCCAACAAGCAGTCAGTGAGTAGACACGTCTTTCACTGCTCCCTCAGAAAGGAAACCCTTTTTACCTTCCCCTCAGAGAAGCACTTCCACATAGCAGAACACCTTCCTCTCATAAGGTTATTCTCCTGACAAGAGAAATTTGCTATCACAATCCACATGCAAGAACTTTTATATTTCTGTTAACACCCCTCAATAAAGTTGAAGAAAATAGAAGGACTTTGTGTGCTTTAAAAGGGGACGAGTTAAGCTACATGGACTTACTCACATGCTACAAGTGAGCCAGGGTCCAGAATAAATACACTATTTGACCAACCCACTCGGTGGTTTACAATGCTTCACCTGTGTCAAGTGTGTCTTGAGGAGGAAAGCTTTCAGATGATTTAGATGAGACAGAAGTTAGACTCTTTTAACTAGGGAGTATTGTTGGTCCTCAGTGGAGCATCCGGTTCTGCCGGAAAAGTTTTCTGGCCTTTTATTCTCCAGAACATCAGCAGACAGTAACTTCCAAAAAGATTTCGGTGTCAAAGCCTTCTACTTCTTCTTAATAAAAATTCTCATCTTGGCTGAATATTTAAGTATATGTTAAACAAGATAATAGCTAGTAGCACATTAAATTTAGAACAAGTGAACCTTGTCCTAGCGATAGGGCATTAAAGTTAGCTTGTGCACAGTAAAATAGTATGCACTATACAGTAATCACACCTTTCACTAGCTTATTATCTTCATGTAAAATTATTAGTATTTACTGCTAAGTAACCTGCAAATAATATAAAATGCATGTTCACTGGGGTTTTGGTTAAAAAAAAGTATTCTGTCTTTTGGTTTTGCTGGGACCGGATGGGTTTTGGTGCTGAAATGTAATGAATCCGTAATGAGCCTCTCTCATAAATTCTCACCTTCCCCTTTGCAATGCATTGTTCCATCCTATAGAAAAGCTGATTAAGGCCTAAATTTCTTAAGACGCTTTTTGGTGTCACTTTAAGGCCCATTCACTTAAATGTGCGGTAAGCTGTCTTCTGGCTCTGGATATTAGAGGTATATGGGAAGCATCCCTATCAGGGGCCTACAATAAGCCACCACTGACCTGGGTTTGCATTGTCACATATTTGTGTTAACTTTCCTTGGAATATTTAAAGCAGTACAGTATTTAAATGTATGATTCTCATAAAACATGTCCTGTTATAGTCATGTTGACTGAGTTACTTATGTTGTCCACAGCTGTGTGCGTTCATTTAATCATTTCCTCATAAGAAGACTAGAATATGCGCATTAGCCTCTGTTAGAATGCAAATACACCAGCTGCATTACACAAGTTCCTGATTTAACTAAACGTTTTTTGCTTTTTGTTCTGATTTCACTTTAATTGACCATTCTTTTCTTATTTAGAGTGTAACTCACTATTTGTATTTAGCATCCAGGCTAAATACAGTAGCTACAGACTTATTTATCATGTGTAGCCACTACATCTAAATAGAGAGCACTGCTCTAAACACAGACTGATATACTGCACAGTCGCTATGCCAACTTAGCTCATATGGAAGAAAAATAGGTGTAACATTTTTGTATTCCTGTTTAGGGTTTATTGAATACAGCATAATATAAACAATGTGAGCTGAGCAATTTAGATTATTGGGATTTCTCATGGTACATATGAACACCATGTTTACACACAAAAAAACATGTCTTAATGAATCTAGCCCTGAGGGTTTTGGTTACCTTTAGAGATTATCACCATGCACTTTAATAGTGTGCAGAGTACTGTATAGACTATCATTTTGTTAACCAAATGTTCTTTTCGTCAATGGGGAGCTTAGAATGTACAAAAATCCACTTTAAGAAAAGCCAGACAATATCAGACAATATTTGTCATAGACATTAATATTTTATTTAGAAAACCTTTTTCCTGATTTGAATTTATTTTGTAAGCCATTGATTGTATACTGTACTATGGAAATAAAGATGCCCAACAATACTGTAGTACATTGATTTTACATGCATCCAATGGATGGTTGTCTCAAAAGGAACAATTAATTAAACTGCAATAGTGCAGATCGGGCACTATTGAACCAAAACGCTCACTAAAGTCAATGGGAGTTTCCTGATTGTCAGTGCACCATTCTGTGTCATTCTGGAAATATGATCTTTTTACCTTCTACCATTCATGCTCTGTTTATATTTGCTTGCAAAAGATTGTACAATCACTACTAAGTAACCAGTTTAGAGTAATAATAGGCTATTACAAGCTCCATATGTAGCAGAGTCCCCCTCCTTACCTTAAGTGAGGGGGAACTGCTGGAATGCCCGCCGTAGCTCCGCGCCGTATCGGGAGTGTGGGGCGGCCATTTTGTGCACCGCAAATGTGCAGAACGATGAGGCGCGCATGCGCAGAGAGCAGTGTGGCGGTCATCTTGGGATGGCTCCGCAAGCGCAGCGCAGGACTACATGTCTCAGGGGGTGGGATAATAACATGCTGCAGTCCCAGCCAATAGGGCTCTAGCATCAGAAAGGACAGTATATCCCCGCAGCTAGCGAGCCCACGAATCAGTTGGACAGAGGGCAGCAACACAACAGGTAGTGTCCAGGGAGCAGTGTCTCCAGGCCTAGGCTTTGCCCCTTTAGGTCCCAGCTTGGCCCAGAGTCAACCTAGATAAGTATTGTAGGGCCCTGATAGGGACACTTCCCTTATACCAGATCAGTGTGTTAGTGCTGCATTGGTGACCGGATGGCCACGCGCGCGCCCTGCGACCTGGGACCAGGCCACAGGACCCCATAGACATTGAGGCAAGACACTCCAGCTGGAGCTCACCCCACGAGGTGGATCAGGATCCTAAGGAGTGAGGGGATTTGTGTCTGAGGCCCCGTTACATGGGATCCGCTCCCACTTGCTACGTCAAGCAACACCTGGGTACCAGATTACCCAGGCAGGTACCCAATGTGCACCTACATACACAGGAGGTAGTGCTACCTCACACTTGGGTGGGACTTGCTGGGAAGGACACCAGGGGTATTGGTGCCCCCGCACCTGTGAGAGGTGCGCAGTTAGAGTGACTGATTCAGCCTTTCTCTTACTGCGTGTCCATTACAGACAGGCCAACCCCGGTAGGACTCACACAGCAGGGACCCTTGCTGTATTAATCCAATGGGCTATTCTAGTGTGACCCGGCAAAACTAGTGAGGATCAAAGGGAAATCTCGAAATCTATTTCGAGATTTGTTCGAATAACGGCAACTGCATCTGTATTCAAATCTAAAAAGAAATGCTAGCACTTGGATACTGTTGGTGGTAGTGATGTATGAGTCAATTGCATCTGGCATCTCCTTCATGTCTGTGGGGTCTGCTTATCAGAATCTTTTAGCTGCAAAACTCAGGCAAAACATGTGCAATGTAGTTATACTAGATTTGTCAAGGAGAAAAATGAATTGCTTTGTGAGGGATTCTTTTACTTTCAAAAAATTGGTGCTGCTTTTTGCCCAAGTTGTGCAGTTCTGATATTTAGATTTATTTTTTTAAACCTATTTAGCATTGTACTTTTGTCCAATTTTGCGCCTTTTTCATCGGCTTCCGATTTTCAGTGTCAACAAAGAGAATTAGGAAGTTGTGTGACACGCACAATTTTAACTCTGCCTATCAACTGATGTGTTGTGTGTATCAGTTTTTCACCTCGTCAGGTGGCATCAACTCCCTGACTAACAATCTGCACAAAATTCACAAACACAAAATGGTAGCCTGTATCCAATTGTTTATGCAGCATGGTTTGATTCAAGCCTTTGTAGCACAAGTAATTCTGTTATGTCAAAGCCTATATAGTAAAACTTATCAATATACAGAAGCTGTTGCAAGAGTTATTGCTCCCACCTGTGCATTAAGGCAGGATATATTGTATAATTACAATCTTATCATTGCCATTGAATCCTATGGGAACTCTGTGATATGCTGCGTTATAAAGCAATATTCGGCATTATCAGTGCAGTAGGTAAAATAAGGCTTGCTAGATCTGTAAATAAAAGGAGTCGAGCTTGTTAGCTCAAGATTTCTTACCAAAATAGTAGTCACAATAACAGTTTTGTTCTCAAGGCCCATGGAATCATTTCCAGACAGAACATCAGTAGCAGTAACAACCATTTTGTCGACTTCACTCCAATATCCAATCTGTCAAATTAAAATGATAAATGGTAGGTAACATAGTTGAGTGACTGAATATATATTTGCAAGAATACAGTTCCTTTATAAGAATCTATTTCTTTTGGATCGTTCCAGCAGCATCAATTTCCGTAAAAAGATAATGATCACATTTTTTAGGTTGAACATTCTGTAAAGGCAGAGAGATCTATCGAAAACATTTTGCCTAAGTAGATGCTGGATTTTAGTGCATGACTGTTCGCACTCTCAGCAATATTTTACAGGCTACCGCTATCTATTACAGGCTTAATATATGATAGGTCCCCCTGTGATACCAGCAAAGGAGGCTATATATCAAGATTTTTTTTTCTTTCTCACATGACAGGATCATTCAATAAACAATGTTTAGTTTGTGATAGTTCACAGTAATTAATTTAAGGATCATTAAGGATCTGAGAGGCAAGACTCAGATTTTATCATTTTAGTCATAAGTATTTTACAGTAATTTTAATATCATTACAGTTTGCCCCTGTCTGTAATACAGCTGTAATGCATCTCAGCAAAGGAGATTTTCCTGCTAGACATTGAGTTGTGTGTGAAATGTTAGACAGGCAAAAGTCTAATATTTGGTGAATTCCATACAACTACATCCTTATATCTTTACATTTATATTGTAGTAACGTGAGGTTTTTTTTAATTCTACGTGAGTTTTTTATAATTCAATTTATTTTTCATGTTAAAAACCTTTGCTGTGAAACCAATAATTAGCATAATTGAGTAAATATCACTTTTCATATAACCATAGATATTAATTATTATAAAGCTTCCCAGGGCATCACATTTTTTAAAATCTGTTTTATTTTTCATTCTTTTTTCTAATGGTGTCATATGTTGGAATTATTATTTTTCTGTGGGAGTACATGCACGTCAGTATACAAACTATAGCAATAATACAATGATACCATCATTTTAGATCTTATTACTTGTATGTTTAAAAATATATATATATATATTTCTTTGCCAGGCAACAAAAACTGATATAATTAGTATTTTTTTTTTACATTTACATTGGACCAATAATTGAGGAAGACCGAATAAAGGAGAGGGGGCTTTTATTACAATGTTAAGAAATGAAACCGTGAGACATATTTATGAAGTTACCTTGCGAGGACCATTGGTTTTTAGCTCCATGATGTTGATTGTATAGTTGACTCTTTTACCATTCTGGTCAAATTTTATGTTTCCGGTCAGGCCTTCTACTTGAACCTATGTGAAAAATGACAAACTAGGTATTGGATTCTTACATTTAGACCTGCATGTTTACTTGTTTGTCTCTAAAAAAGCATTTATAACCAATAACCCTTTTTTTCATTGTTCATAAAACAAAGTTTGAACATGCCTTAATATACTAATTATTATGTTTCAGACTGCTGACCTGTTTTAATGCTCTTTCTATTTCTACGCCGTGTCCCCATGGGACTGCAGGATTCGCAAGGCAGTCTCCAGCATTGCCTCTTCTTGAGATTTCTATCCTCTGTTTACGCAAATTCCGGAATGCTTCAGTCATCACTTGGACTGCGTCAAATGTCAGAGCCGATGTATACTGAAAATGAACACATTTAGTTATAAATCCAGCGGTATGTCTCATCTTTAAGAACAAGATAAAGTACACCATTGAAAAATACATTCACTATGAATCTTCACTTCGCTATTGATTATTATTAGGCCTGTGTGAGGCTATATATTTATCCTGTTCAGCAACACAAAGGTCCAGCTATAATTTTCAGCCACTGTTAAGACTTTTTACATTGAATGTACTACTTCTCTTAAGAGGTGGAATCGTTTGAAGTTGAACAAAGCAAAACATCCGGCAAAATGTTCCTCCATTTCTATTTCTGCTTTGTACGGTAAACACACACACACACACACACACACACACACACACACACACACACACACACACACACACACACACACACACACACACACACACACACTGCAGCCCTTTCCTCTCCACACACACACTGCAGCCCCCCTTCACAATACACACATACACTGCAGTTCTCAGTCCTCCCACACACTAAATCCGCCCTTCCCCCTATGCATACACATGCTGCATCCCCAAATCCCCCCTACATATACACACACTAGACACACCTGCCCCTACTCTATACTCACACAGGCAGTAACTCTCCTTTCTCCTCGTTGTCTCCTTTGCAGAGATCTCTGCAAGAAGGGAGGGGAGGAGCCAGTGTCTGGCTGGTGCCTCCTAACCAATCACCTCCCCTATCTGAGAGCTGCTCCCACTCACTACATAACAAGTAAAAGCTGATTGGCTGTAAATGAAAGCTTGGCAAGTTGCCCAAAATTCCGGCCCATTATTCAATGACTTATGCCTGGAATTTTGACCAAACGGAAAGCAATAATGCCCAGAATTATTAACAGTTTAGCCTATAATTATTGTTAATAGATATTTTGCCTTTTCTTTATTTTCATCATGAGAAAATAGAGAAAATCACATGGTCCTTAATATATTTTCTAGTCAATGCTAACTTTTCATGATGATCAAGTGATGTATGACTGTATATTATTTGATGTCTAAGGATAATTGCTTATGAAGTCAGTGCTCTCTTTTAAGCAACAAAAGTGGTTTTACATTTCCTTAAAAATGGAATTTGTGATTATACCACGCAAAAAATGTAACTTGTAATTGTAACAACAGTGACTATATCACTTCATGAAATCCAATTCAGAGTTGTTAAGGAGGTAGGACGAGACAAGGACGGGGACGAGATAGGAAATAAACACAAGGCCAGATAATCTGTTCAAGAGGTAGGAGGTGTAAATTAGAACAGGATTAAGAATCAAGAATAGCACTCTCAACCAGGAAACACAAGCAAAGGTGGCAAGACAGAAAACAGGATTTGTTAGAAGGAACTGAGAGCAGTGTTTAACACGTTGTATTGGCAGCAAACCTACGCTGACCTTGAATTTGTATTGTTAGTATTTTTAACCCATTACATTATTGGTGTATCTCTTTTCTTCTCTATTTCTAATTTCATTGAAGGATTGCGGCCGCAGCTCTCCATAAATCAGAGAGAGCCCGGGGCCGCAGGAAAGCTTGGAGGAAATCTACACTAATCATTGTTTAGTATCCATTTTGGGCACTCTATGTGAGTTTATTTTTTGCACTTTGTTCAATTTTTACATTTTCAATTTGTATATGTCATATTTTTCACCATTTGTACAATTCTCTTCTTTTTAATTTTTTTCCTATCGCTGAGGCGCTCCTACTGGAAATTATTTAAACAAATTTCTTTATGAGAACTAAGCAAGAATGACACAATGAATATTATATATAAGGGAGGTGCTATAGTGGTTATGGTTCGAACACAATGTAGCCATGCCTGTGTGGCTACTAGTCTTCCCTCGCTGACATGCAAGTCCATGGTAATAAGCAATCGATTGTAACTTGTGAATAGTGTCCTAAAGAATAAAAAATATTAAGTGACAATGAAGTGTCTGAAAATAAATAAAATACGTGAACTGTGATCAATTAGTAAATATATAGTGACAAATAACTTCCACCACCCAGTGTAAGGTGCTAATTGAAAAGCTACTCAAAACCCCTTTGTTTAGACTGTTCTCTTAGTCTGTTCGGTTCCAGAATTCTTCAAAGGTTCAGGGGAGCGCCAGCGTTCACATCATCGTTATGTAAGGGAACAATAAAAGCAACATGGTGTGGTACAGTTTCAACCTGTGTGTAATATTCTATAAGTGAAAAGTAATTCACTCACACTTTTCTCCTTTTCAATAAGGCAGTACAGAGATACTCCTCTCTCTGAACGGAGCAATGGATCAGGAAATCCACAAATGTAAACCCCTTGTTTCTCCTCTCCTTCGTGGTAGATGTACCCAGGAAATAATAAGGGATGCCAATTGTGCAGTATGTCTCAAATTGTATTAGAGATTATAAAGAATAAAAGCATATAGATGTACACTCACATTTGATACATATTAGCAGTCATGGTACGAAATCCCAATCGTTAGTATAAGCTGTTCACAGGTACACGCTATTCGGCTCACTACCGCATCTCAGCTCTTGTCGGCGTCACTTCCGGCTACGTGTGATTGAGGGCGGAAAGGCTGTGTCTGAGAATCTCCGGCTGCCAGGACTTCGCGTCACGAACTTGCATTGACTGAACACTGATTCAACGCGTTTCGTCGGTACGACTTCTTCAGGAATCTTAACGATCGGGATTTCGTACCATGACTGCTAATATGTATCAAATGTGAGTGTACATCTATATGCTTTTATTCTTTATAATCTCTAATACAATTTTAGACATACTGCGCAATTGGCATCTCTTATTATTTCCTGGGTACATCTACCACGAAGGAGAGGAGAAACAAGGGGATTACATTTGTGGATTTCCTGATCCATTGCTCCATTCAGAGAGAGGAGTATCTCTGTACTGCCTTATTGACAAGAACAGGCAGTGCCAGAAACCAATTATGGGTTCTCCCCACAAAGGCAGCTCTCCTTGAGTGACAAGGGGGGGAAGGTGGGACTAGGTCTATGTTCTGGCCAATCGTGGGTTCAGACATAGTACCTTCCCCCGCTTTATGGTGCTCCGCTTTACAGCGTTCCACTCATACCGCGTTTCCCAATGTATACCCATATTCATTAGGTTCGGCGCTTGTTCCGTTTTTCCGGCGATTTTCGGCATGATGTGCACTGCAGCAAAGTATCCGGCTGTCACTAAACAACAGTTTTAACGCGTGTGCAAGTCCTTGTCAGATACCATTTGTCAGCGAAGCAGTCGGTTTGCAGCTCTGCATCTCTGTTTTCAAAGGTACAATACAGTACAGCCGGGTCCCGGTTTACGGCGATTTCCGCTTTACGGCGGCGGCCTGGAACAGAACCCGCCGTATGAGCGGGGCCCTTCTGTACTGAAAATGCTTTTGTCATCTAAGTGTTCATTAATGGTATCTGTCTCTATGAGTTCTTTTCAAACAGGTGACTAAAATTAGGCACTTTGTAGTGAATTGCTAATTTGGGGAAAGAATTCACAGCAGAGCTGCTTCCACAGTATTAACAACTGCAGCAGTTATTAGACCAGCGGTGCGCAAACTGGGGGGCGCAAAATTTGTTTTGGGGGCACGGGCGATTGCAGAGGTCCCGCACTCTTCCCCAAGGCGCCGGGGGACTGCGCGAGGCCTCTGCAACCTCTATTTACTGGGATTCAGCCAGCTAGGACACGTGACCATGGCAACGCGGCATCAAATGGGATTTGCAACCCCAAATTCATTAGTGTCTCTACCGTGAGAAAGACAAGGGGGGCGATTCACGAAGCAGTGATAACTACTGTACTTTTAAGTACGATAAATGGCTTTTAAGAACGATACTGCCTGCTACGCGATTTACTAAGCAGTGATAACAGGGCTTTATCGGGCGTAAAAAAGGCATTTTTTCAGCCAATGAAAAAAAATACGTCCGATCTGGCAAAAAATGGCAAACGCACCGTTTTTTGCTAGTCTGTGTGATTCACTAAGCAGTAATACGTGAGTCGTACTTTAAAAGCATGCCAGATTTTTGCACCAGCTAAAGGCTGGCACAAAGAAATGGAGCCACAAAAAAAAAAAATCATTGTTTATGTTTTTTTCACCACACAATTAATACAACAGGCCGGAGAATGTCTCCCCGCGGGAGTCCGGGGCCCTCGGGTGATCCCCGCTGGCTTGCGGTACCAATCGCGGTACCAATCGTGTGGCCAAAAAAACACAACAGCACACAACAGCCAATACTTTGCAATAAATACACCCACCCCTGCCCCCTAACACATACAGTAAAATAACGTAATATACAGTAATAAAAATTACTATTATCCAGATATGGATAATAGTGCATTTGTCCATTACAAATAAAACATTAAGCTGCAGAAATAAAATAAATAAAACTTGCACGTACCCCTGCCAGGCTGCCACTATAAAGGTCATCCTCATCATCATCATGTCCTCCGTTGCCACAAAGGTGGATGAAGGTAGGCGGGGGGGGGGGGTGCGAGAGCCAGAGGGAGAGAGACAGGGGGGCGCGGCACTAAAAGTTTGCGCTCCCCTACATTAACCTATTACAGAGCTTTTGTAGTTTTCATTCCCCATAGAATGAATGAGGAAAGGGATTTTACATGTTTTATTCAAAAATACTTTAAGTATTCCGTTTTTGAATAGTGTGTTTCTATTAATCTTTCCAATGTTTTTATATTTTAGTTTCAACCTAATTATTATATGTTTTATTTGAGGAGTTCCACTTTGAGAGTTCTTTATATTGGATGAGAACGGGTACAGATGTAAAATTGGACATCTCTAAGAAATAGCAAAGTAAGAAATATACTGTAAGTGTACTAAATATATTTTAATATTTGTCTAGACATGTTGTGAGCTTAACTCATATTGGTTCTTATTCCCTATGTCTTAATATGTTGTTGTACTTTCCGTTTAAAAACAGTTGTACTGTACACCATCCACATTGTTTTCATGTTACAGGTTTTATGCAGTGACATCATAATTGTTTTGACATGATGATGTCAAACCACTTCTGGCAGTGGTGTTCACATTGTATCAGGGAATGGAGAGAGAAATACTAAGGTATAAAACAAAGAGTGCATAGTGTATTAGATTTCCTCTTGACAAAAAATGTGTATGTATATCTTTATTTATATAGTGCCATTTATGTACATAGTGCTTCGCAGCAGTAATACATATAACACATAATGGGAATAAGCGCTTCAGACATAAAAGCAACATTAGGAAAAGGAGTCCCTGCCCCGAAGAGCTTACAATCTAAGTTGTAAGTACGTGCAGGGACAGTAGGAAGTTGTTCTGGTAAGTGCATCTTCAAGGGGCCAAGGTCGAAGTATGAGGTATATAATATCAACCACGGATCTACCCATATGCATCATTTTGGAAGTGAGTTTTAAGATAGGCCTTAAAGGTGGATAGATAGGCTGCTAATGGATATTAAGGAGAAGGGCAATCAAGAGGTGTGGGGCAGTGACTGAGAAAGGTTTAAGGTGGGAGAGGGTTTCAGATACAAAAGGGGTAGAGTGAAGACATCCTTGAGCAGAACGCAAGAGTCTGTATGGTGTATAGCAAGACATTAGGGCTGAGATGTAAGGAGGGGCAGAAGAGTGTATAGCCTTAAAAGTGACAAGGAGAATTCTGTGTGTAATACGGGATTTGATAGGAAGCCAGGAGAGGGATTTCAGCAGGAGAGATACCGAGACAGATTTAGGAGAGAGTAAAGTGATTCTAGCAGCAATGTTTAGATATATTGAAGGGGAGACAGGTGAGAGGCAGGAAGGCAAGACGACAGGAGGTTGCAATAGTCGAGACAGGAGAGAATGAGGGCCTGCAATAAGAGTTTTAGCAGTAGAGCAACAGAGGAAATTGCATATCTTTGCAATATTATGGAGGACAAAATCGTTTTAGCAACCTTTTGAATGTGAGGGAACAGTCAAATGTGACCCCCAAAACAGCATGCTTGTGATACTTAGTGTATGATAGTGCTGCCAACAGTAATGTAGAAGGGGGTAGTAGTGCCAAACTTGAGAGAAAGTATAAGGAGCTCCATTTTTGACATGTTAAGTTTGAGTCGGTGGAGGACCATCCAGGATGATATAGCGGAGAGACATTCAGAGACTTTGGTCTGTACAACACGTGTAAGGTCAGAGGTTGAAAAATAAATTTGTGTGTCATCACCATAGAGGTGATATTTGAACCGAAGTGATGTGATAAGGTCACCCAGAGAGAGTGTGTAAAGAGAAAAAAGAAGAGGTCCCAGGACACATACATGGGGTGCCCAGCAGATTATATCGATAGAGGAGGAAGACACTGAAAGTATGATGGGAGAGGTAAGAGGAACTCCAGAAAATCCTAAAATGCTCTGTCTGTTATTTTATCTTATCAGGGAGACAATAGAGTCCAACAATTTCATTCAAGAATAACTCAGTTGTCTTAGCCTGTAGAAAACTTTTTGCTGGAATGAAATGGGCCATCTTGGTCTGTAGATCCACTGCCACGAAGAATTCCCAAGTAAAGTACATAAGTCAACAATGAAGTCCATGGATAAACAGACCCAGGACTGCCATCAACAAACCTGGAGTTTAGTCTGACAAACCTTGAAGCGAGCACTGGGCACACACAAAACAAGCAGGATAAAATCTTGTAAATAAGAGACCGAACACCAGATATACAGAATACTTAACCTAGCAACAGATTGTATTTATCATATGAGCAGAGAGAATTCCAGTATGTGGTGGCTTGGCTGCAGCATAAAGACATTCAATTTACGATGATGATTTATCTGTGAGGACAGATGGTTTCTGGAACCATCCACTTACATGGGTTCTAACATGAATTCACTGTTTCAAGCGGTGCATGAGCAGGGAATAATCAAAATATAAATCTCTTGCGTGTCCACTCGGTGATAGATCTGTCAATTTGAAATAAACTGCATGCATAGGGTGAAGTCAGGTTATTCATCCTTAATTCTACTAGACAATCCTCTAAAATAGGAACACATGAATGGGTTATTACAGTTGAACTTGGATTCCCATTGTCAAAATTCAGATGCATATTCTATGATGTGTGCTGGCCTAACTTCAGATTTGGAAGAGCAGGTTCTGCAATTTTGTAACCTCTACCAAATTCCCCAAAAATCTGAGTCATAGCAGTGACAAACTATTCTAGACTGTCCTGTTCCAGCAGAGATGTAGCCCAAGCAGGTGCATCCTCAGATGAAATTCCCCAAATAGGTGTGTCTGAATTATACATACAAGGCTGCAGTCATTAAAACACTAATTGTGGAATCCCATAAAATTCTTCTTCCTCCCATAAAACATGCCTGGCAGGACAGAGCCTTTGAACCTCATGTGGCCCAGCTGATTGAGACAGCAGGGATCAGGGGCCCAGTGCAAGGAAATTGAGAGCCTTGGGGTCCCCTTTCTCTGTCAGGTCCAGGACATCTGTCCCGGCTGTACTCCCCAGATGTCAGCCCTGATAACTAAATAATAACAATTAAATAATAATAATTAAATAACCAGCTTCCATGGCACTAACCTACCTTTCTTCCACTACCTCTTGGTGGTTGTTTTAAACAGTTACAGTAATAGGCCAAGACAAGAGTGATCGAAAAGGGGGATAGATACAAGGCCCCCCAGGTCATGATGGAAGAAAGACTGGGACCAGCCTGGCCTGGAACCAGGAAATCTACTTAAAGGGTAAAAGGTAAGGAACAAGGACGTGCGAGTCCTACCAGTGTCAGGGATCAGGTAAAACAGGCGCAACAGGATACGGATCAAAGGTGACAAGGCAGAAAACAGAAAACAAGGCAGAAAACGGAAGCTGGTCACAGGAAGATGACTTAGTTGAGAGTGTCCTTGATTAGTATGCAGAGTCAAGCATTAGATGAATAGCTGTGGTGCCAACTTGCTGGATAGATCAGTAGAAGCATAAAAATTCTTATTTTATTTTCTATTTTACTTGTTTAATTTTTTTTAAAATGGGACAACAGCTTGCCATTGGTGATAAGAAAATCACAAGGACATAGAGCCCAAAAGGAGTTTGAAGGACCACATGACAGCAGCATTGGTGGAAGAGAGCTGCTGTAGAAAGGGCAGAATGTCAGTGTTGTAACTGACTACAGTGCCTATAAAAGTCAAATTCCCCACAGAGCTGGTAGGAAGGTAAAGAAAGGGAGAAAAATGTGCTGAAAGGTGAAATGAGGTGCACTGAAGAGAAAGATGAGAGTCAGGGAAAAGAGAAATGAAATAAAAGTGATGAAGAGACAGTGAACAAAGGAATGAGAGAGGCAGGAGGGGAGGCAGGAAAGAGGAAGAAAATGAATACCAAAGCGTTCTAGGAGAGAGGATTATTTTCATGCCATTTCTCTTCACATTTCCGTCAAGCCCTTTAGTGACTTGGGAAGCAGCAGTATGTTGCAGGTCACTCCAACAATAAAGTGGATTAGTTGTCATAGTCAGATCATTAATGATCAATTATTAATTAATTAAGTCAGGTTTTCCCTCTTAGTGCAAAAAAAAAAAGAACAGCAGCACACAGCCAAGGGAGTCAGGGTCAAAAAGATTATTTAAAAATGACATAACTAAAAGGAGGTACAAGAAGCTCTCCTATGCGTTTCGTACCATAAGGTACTTTATCGAGGAGTTCACTTCTATTGTTTTAGAATTGTAATATTTATTTTATATTTGACACTATATGGTACATCCGTTGAGTGGAATTACCTTCTGGCTAGTGCAGTTAAATCTGAAATGCCAGGCCATAGAATAGGAGAATACAGTAATAAAGTATGTTGTACATCCTCTTCTTTTTGTTGATGCATATTTTTATATACATAACACAATTTTAATTTTTTTTCTCGTATTTATGCCACTCCTTTATCTCTCTAGAAAAACTAGGACATGCAGAATGTCCTATGGTTGGTTTGGTGTAGAGATGCTCGGAGGCAGTAAAACAGTCAACATGAATATGAAACAAATATGTGATTTGTTTCCACACCAACAGATAAAAACACAAAGGCTAATTCTAAAAGAAAACAATAATAAGAGGTGAGTGACATGATCTGACATGACACCGCAGCATAATGTAAAGTATCAGTTACTCCGGTTTTTCCCCCAAAGAAATATAAAGCACATCATTAACTCATTTAAAGGTAGAATTGTGCGCCCATTCCTCGAAATTGCAACACCAACAAAAAAAAGAGTGGAAAAATTGGTTAAAAGTACAATAATTCCACATTTAAGGTTATTTGACTTGTTAAGTAATGGGTTTAAGATTGATTGCTAATCTAAATATCATGTAAATTAAGTTACTTTTTCAACTGAAGAAATGCACTTACTGTTTTTCTAATTACAATAATGGAAAAAATGGTAACAAGGTTAGAAATAAAACTAGTGATATTTACTATTGCCATGTTTACATACTGGGCATTATAACCCTGGGTACTTTTCCCCGTTGCTATAACTGGACATACATCTAGCTGTGAACTCCACCTGTGATTTGGTCATCTCCTGTGGAACCTGAAAGATTTATGAGATGCTGAACATCGTTACAAGCATGACGCAGCTTTTGGGACATACAGTAGTAGGGATTACCAAAAAGCTACCAAACCCTAGTGAGCAAAAGTTCACTCCAGAACCCCACACAGACATTTTCATCTCCCTGCTGTGTGTACTTTTCTTTTTTAACACTTTTATTACACCAGCTTCTAATCCATGCAAATCTTTATTACATCATATTTGTATGGGAAGATGAATACATAATACCTCAACGAAATGTATATAAGGTCCTCAAATAAAATAATGTAACTACTTCCCACAGTCTCATGCTGTTTGCATGGAAAAACTATTTTCCTTTAAAACATTATTATTATTATTATTATTATTATTATTATTATTATTATTATTCAAAATGTTACTGTAGACACATTTCACAAAATGAAAGAAGTTGAGCTCAAGTAATTTGGGAAATGATTTACTTTGCTGGTTATTCCTATGCTACTGTACCATAAAATTAAATGCTTTCCAAGTAGAATAATTTGACGTGCTATTATTGTGTGTGCTAGAAATTATTTTTCCAACTGGGAATACTGGAAGGCCTTTACAATAAATTTCAAAACACTCATTTAAAAAAAAAGCAATTGAAAATTAAAAACAAAATCTGTTCTGAATGTAATGGCTAATTCTTATAGCCTCAATATAGAAATATACAGTATTTCCTTCCATGCAGAAAATTAATTCTGTGAATGTTTGGCACTTACTGTAGGTATCCATATGGCAATAAAACCTGTAGTTCATTATGCATTAAATGCATGAAAATGTGTTTTAGGAATGTTACAATATCACAGGTAATAAAAAAATACAGCTAGTATCATTTTGTATTTTGATAACACATTTTGTTGAAACATTTGCCCTTAATAACAATTTAATTTACCCTATTGGGTTCCTAGAATTTAAAGAACAAAAATGACATTTGTGTTAATTACAAACAATAGATTAATCCTGAGTAATAGCCAATATGTTTTTGATTTCTTATTTCCTTCAGTCTTCGATAAAATTGTTAGAAAGACATTCTCACATTGATCCTTGTCAGTACAGACGTAAAGCGACCCCTCCCAGCCATAGGCAGGGGGGTTTCATGACCGGGGGGGGGCGGCCTTCTCCCCCCTGGCCCGCCCCCGCATCGCCCTCCCCTGTCCAGGGGAGGAGCCAACCGTGGCTTTTTAAGGCCAAGCTGGCGGGGGCAAGTCCTCTTTGCCTCCCGCCAGCGAATTCGGAAGGACCTCCAGCTGGATCTCTCCCTGCACTCTCCTACCTCGGCCACGTAAGTTGCACTTTCCCCCGGTGCACTTTCCCCCAGGTGGGGGCCCTCCCTTCTCCGTTTGGGAGTGTAGCGCGGGGTGGACCTCCTCCCCCTCCCTCCCTTCTTGGGAGGATAGCGGGGGGCCGTGGCGGACGCAGGGACTTCAACGGGGGCAGAAGAGGCAGGCGCAGTTTTAGGAGTTGCAGCTGCATGGGGGGTGCACATCGGCGACGGGGCGGTGGCATCAAACCTCGCCACGACAGCCTCCAGCCCGATCCCGGTGTCTCCTTATACGGCTGGGGTCATCGGCACCGCTTGTTCCCTTCCCATTGCAGCAGGGGTCCCGGGTTTATTAGCTCCCCCAGCCTCATCGACCCCGGTGTCTCTTCTCACGGCCGGGGTCTCGGACGCCGTTTCAACGCCAAAGGTAACGCTTCCAGCAGGGGCCTTTTCAACTTCACAGTTGTGCATCACTAATGAGTTGGGCACACATTTGACAAAGGAAGAAAAGGAGACTATTTGGGCGGGAGATTTTGTGGAAATCCTGTCACTACTACCTGATTACAGGGAGGCGCTTGCGCGATCAGATAAGAAAGGGGAGGCTAAGAAAGACGACGTCGAGAAGCGTCTCTTCCCGCGCACGTACGCCAATTGGGCCCGTGCCTTTAGAATATTAGCCGCGGTAATCGGAGAGAAGTCGCCCCACTTATGTTCGTCGCTGTTTAAGAACGAGGATATGATAGGCGAAGCCCATCAGAGACACGGGGGTAAGGGTTGGTGGGTTTATGATGAGAGGTTCAGGCAGAAGATGGCGGCGCACAAAGGGAAAGTAACTTGGGACATGAAAGAGACAGACCTATGGATTGACTTGATTGGCCTATCCGACAAGTCGACGCCCTTTCAGGGAGGGGCGGAGGCGGGTCGCGTTTACGCGAATACGGACAAACAGGGCAATACCCGCCAGAGGTTGTGCTGGGCCTTTAACGGCGGCGGTGCACATATGCAAACTGTCGTTTCAAGCACCAATGCACCAATTGTGGAGAGGCTCATCCGCAGGAAAAATGACCTAAGAGCAGGGGGCGTGGTTCCAGGGGCTCCGCCCAGTGATGCCAGGAGGCCGGTGACGCCGGCAGTATTGGATGGACTGGTTAAGATGACAGGGTTAGTCCGTTATTCAACATTTGAGGCAACACTTTTTAATGCGGCATTTACTAGGTTAGGGCAATCATTAGCACTCTTTGGAGCATTGCGAGGAGGGGAGCTAGTCTGTGCTTCTAGTAAGGGGGTTGGGGGCCCGCAAGCGGGGGCGTGGGCAGGTTTGTTGCGCAGTGCGGGGACTGGGGGATAAGACACCCGGATTTCGACGCTAGCGCAGGGGGATTGATGATGGCAGATTGGGTACACATGTCAGAGGCGGGGATAGACCTGTTTAATCTCAGTCTACAGGAGGGATTGGAGAGGGTCCTGGAGTGGTTGGCGGCACGGCCCTAGTTTAAGGGGGGTTAAATAGGGTCGTCGGTGGCAGCTCGTGGGGAGTAGGTGCTTGTTCTTGCCAGACTGGAGCTGGGCCGTTTGAGCCCGGGGGGAGCACGAGTGGGCGAGGTCAGATATTCATGACGTCGATAACCCGCTCGCGCAGACGGCAGCGGCGCGGGGCCGGCTGACCCTCCCCTCCCCCTCCTCGGGAAAGTACACTCTGGCGAGGAGTGGCATTTACCCCTCGTAGTTTATGTATTAATAAAATAGCCGCGGCCAATTTTACCTCCAGTTTACCGTCTCCTGACGTTATTTTGGTTATGTAAGGGGACAAAGCGGGCGGGGGGGGGGAACCGCCTGACTGCCTCCCTGGTCACGCTATATTCCCCGTGCTGGACAAGATTTTAGTCCCGTTCATTTGAATGGAGCTATTTTCCCCAGCATCAATAACATCACAGTTTATAGAGTATGAGCCATAGTGACATATTGTGCCGTTACAATGAAGGAAAAACACAAGAACATATGCAAATGCTGTAGGATGAAAAATTAAACATGAAAGTAATTCACAACATTCTACTACCCTTATGTATCAAGTTGTGCAATTTGGGGACCAAAAAGCAGCACCAGATGTAACAAAGGAAAAAATCCTATTGCATCTGGTTCAGTTTTATTGCCCCAGATTTTCACTATTTTTGCCTTGATACATAGACCCATCTGCATAGTTATATATACTGTAAGTGGGGCAGTCGGACATCACCTGCAAAACACAATGATTCCAAGAGCAGAAATATTCTACCTTTATTGTCGTAGTGTGGGCTTCGGGGTATTCTTTTTCCTCTAGTGTTGACCAACGCTGTATGAATTTTGCGACTAACGGATCATCATAGTCTACTATTTGAAATCCTGAGACATTAGCTCCTCCAAACTGAATTTTTGATAAATCTCCATCTGTAAAGCCCTGAGCAGAGAATATCCATTTATTAGACTTTCATTTTGCCAATGTTTCTGTCAGCTGTGGGATATTAATAAATGAAAGAGTGGCTCTTAAGACCCCTTCAAGGCAAAGAAACCAATATACTCAATTCTCATTCAGTAATGCTATGCTACTTATGAATAAATAAGTGCCACAAAAAAAATTGCATGGATGAAATTTATCAATATTTGACTCCACTTGTATACAGTCAGATTTATCCAAGTACATATTACATTTGCAAGGATAAAAGTGTGATAAAGTCCCCACAACTTATCTACAGTACGTGCAGAAACCATAGCAGTCATTGTTATCAAGTTTTATACTCAACAAGAAATGTTGTCACAGCCAGACAATTTACAATTTACAATTACACAAGTGTGTAATTTCTTATCCCTATATATGGCAAAAAAAAAACACATTTAGACATTAGCAGTTTCTATATAATCAAATCATTGTCAAAACAGTTTAAGTTCTTGAGGTAAATATTGATAATTATGTTTTAAAAAATAACAAAAATAATAAAATATATTTTGCAGGTTAATGCATTAACTACATGTCTGATTTTTTTTTTTTTTTTTTTTTTAATAAAACATATCCCACGACCATTTTGCTTTCTCTTTGAAACACAGAACACTAATTTAATTTGCAGAAATAGTTCTTAGTTCCTTTTTTGTATGCTTATACTAATTTACAATTCTATTACGTCATACATA
The DNA here is from genome assembly GCF_040206685.1 of Ascaphus truei. Taxonomy (NCBI): domain Eukaryota; kingdom Metazoa; phylum Chordata; class Amphibia; order Anura; family Ascaphidae; genus Ascaphus; species Ascaphus truei. The sequence goes on from NC_134483.1 coordinate 399,244,106, forward strand.
AATATTAACTTAATCCAGTGCCAAAACTGAAACTAGTTTATCCTAAGCATTATTTACATTTAGAAAAACCACACAAAATGGTGCTATATTTCATTAACAAAACCAAAGTAAAAAGCACATTTGATTCACCTTAGAATTGTATTGTCAATTATCGCCCATATTTACTGACCTGTGCAATTCTATAGGACACTTTCAAGCACTGGCACTTGATGGTATAATGCAGCTTATTAAACATGTAAACATTATTCTATTTCTTCGCAAACCAACGAAAGTTTGTTCAAACCTTTTGTTATTAGAAAATTGAGTGGTAGCATGCAATTCTACATTTGGCCACTTGGCCACTAAGGGGTAAATCCACAAAGCTCAGTTAATTCATGGCAACTAACATAATGTTACCTAAATAGGTAGCACACACAGGAACCCACAAAGGTATCCTGTATTTGCTCTCAATTTTCCCCAGATGCACCCACTTGTAGGAATATTTCCAAAATACACGCTCATCTTTAACTTGCAATTCAATGCAACTAGTGCACTAAAGCTTGCGACAAACAAGTACAGAATTAATTATGTTGATGTGGGTAGATTGTTAAATTGTAGAATCTTGTTTACATTGCACGTAGATTTTATATATATATATATATATATATATATATATATATATATATATATATATATATACACACATATATTTTGATTTTACATATATAACAGAAAAAAATCAGCGCTAGGACTAACACAAAAGAAATATTATAAGTGAGTAAATGGGTGACTAATAAATGTACTGACCCAGGTGAAATGAGCTAGCAGGATGCAGCCCTAATGAGGATATGCCTATCCTGATTAAATGGAAGAAAGAAAAAAGGCGCAATCCTGTAGAGTTTAATAGATGGATGGAATGAGTTCAGGGACTCGTGGAATTGTTTTAGGTTTTCTTCACCCTCTGTCCATATTATAAACACGTCATCAATGTATCTGTAGTATTTGTAGGGTTTGTGGAGGCATGTAGTTAGGAATCTTTGTTCAAGATTTGCCATGAAAAGATTGTCATATTGCGGTGCCATCTTGGTACCCATTGCAGTCCCCATTAGTTGTAGGTACATTTCCTTGTTGAAGCTGAAGTAGTTGTGTGTGAGGATGTATTCTATCAGTTTGGTAATTACATATTCTGCCCTATCGCAACTGGACTAACACGGCTATTTTCTGCTTTATATATACATATATAAAAGAAATAAAAAAAGGCGCAATCCTGTATAGCAATAAAAAACAGGAAATTTATTAATTAAGCAAGGAAGGCTAGGTGACTGAACAGATTAAAACAAACACAATGATGCCAATAGACACAATAAACACAATATATGACAATAAAAAACAAGAGTACTCTTGAAAATAAAAAAGAAGGGAAATGTGCAAAAAATGTCCAATAGCGCAAATGTAGGAGGCAGTGAGATGTGGGTGGAATTGTCACTCGATAGGTAGCAAATGACTGGAGCAACAAATGGGGAGAGGTAATTGACCCATCAGATGATAGATTGCGGATGCAAATGTTGAAAAATCAGGCTGATATTGACCTCTTTAGATTGAGATGTGGGGTAAGCAAATAGCATAGGCAAGGGATTAAGGAATGGTCTCACCAAAGGATGTAACCGCGATGACCACAGGGGTCTCCGCGTCCCTCTGTCAGCACACCAACGAAATCACGCTGGAGTTGAACATGTGATGTGTTACCCGGATCAGCATCACATGTTCATCTCCAGCGTGATTTTGTTAATCCTTAATTGTTAATTCCTTAATCCCTTGCCTATACTATTTGCTTACCCCACATCTCCATCTATAGAGGTCAATATCAGCCTGATTTTTCCATGTTTGCATCCGCAATCTATCATCTGACGGGTCAATTACTTCTCCCCATTTGTTGCTCCAGTCATTTGCTACCTATCAAGTGACAATTCCTCCCACATCTCACTGCCTACTACATTTGCGCTATTGGACATTTTTTGGTCATATTTCCCTTCTTTTTTATTTTCAAGAGTACTCTTGTTTTTTATTGTCATATATTGTGTTTATTGTGTCTATTGGCATCATTGTGTTTGTTTTAATCTGTTCAGTCACCTAGCCTTCCTTGCTTAATTAATAAATTTCCTGTTTTTTATTGCTATACAGGATTGCGCCTTTTTTATTTCTTTTATATATATATATATATATATATAAAGCAGAAAATAGCCGTGTTAGTCCAGTTGCGATAGGGCAGAATATGTAATTACCAAACTGATAGAATACATCCTCACACACAACTACTTCAGCTTCAACAAGGAAATGTACCTACAACTAATGGGGACTGCAATGGGTACCAAGATGGCACCGCAATATGACAATCTTTTCATGGCAAATCTTGAACAAAGATTCCTAACTACATGCCTCCACAAACCCTACAAATACTACAGATACATTGATGACGTGTTTATAATATGGACAGAGGGTGAAGAAAACCTAAAACAATTCCACGAGTCCCTGAACTCATTCCATCCATCTATTAAACTCTAAATGGATTATTCGGCAAACCTAGTAAACTTTCTAGATACTACAGTAACACTGAAAGATGGCAAACTACACACATCTGTATACAAGAAACCAACTGACAGATGCAGTTACCTCCACAACTCCAGCTTCCATCCCACTCATACAAAACAAGGTATCATACACAGCCAGGCTATAAGATACCACCGCATATGCTCTGACACTGAAGACAGAAACAGGCATCTCACAACCCTGACCGAATCGTTCATACAGAAGGGATACAAACCAAAGACCATTGCCAAAACTATTACATCTGCAATAAAAGCCCCACGAGAACACCCGCTACAATACAGACAGAAAGAACCTACCACACGCATACCACTAGTGACCACATACAACCCTACCCTAGAGGGTATACGAAAAATAATCAAAGATCTGCAACCCATGCTGACAGAGGATGCAACATTAAAAGAAATCTTTCCCAAACCTCCCATTCTTGCATTCCGGCAACCACCAAACCTCAAACAGAAATTAGTCAGCAGAAAACTTCACAACGATTTTAAAGACACGGATAATGGCACAAAACCGTGCAGCAACAAACGCTGCAAACTCTGCAAACATATTTGCCAAGATCCCACAGCCAGTCACAACCATAGAACATTCAATGTTAAAGGATCATACAGCTGCACATCCAGAAATATAGTGTATATGATTCAATGCAACAAATGTGACCAAGGTTGCTACATTGGGGAAACCAGCCAAAAACTACAAGGAAGAATGAATATGCACAGACACTCTATACTCCATCACGAAGAAGGAAGATACTACTCACCTGTGGGACATCACTTCTCACAACCAGATCATTCCATAAATGATCTAAAAATCAAAATCCTCAATGGAATGTTTAAAAGCACCCAAGAGCGGAAAACATTTGAACTCAGAATGATAAGACTCTTTGACACCTAAACCAAAGGACTTAATGCGGACATGGGTTTTCTCACAACCTATCAAAATTGCTTGTAATTATCCTGCTTTCCTCTATTCTTAAAGAAACAACAAAGGGATAGGGAGTGATCACAGAACCATACTAATTGAATGAAGTAGTCAAATACATAAATGCGGTAATCAAGTAATGGGTGCAAACTGTGAACTGAAAAGTGAATCAGAAAAGGTGAAGGGAAACACAAAATGGATGTGCCCCCTAAAAGAATTCACTTAAATGCACACCATAACAGTGTAAAAATTAGCTTTTAATAAATTTACTTAAAACATATATTACCAAAGTAATGTGTAATGTGAATTAAAAATATATTAAATCAACGCTATCAGGCAACCTTGTCGTCAGTTATAAGTTCATACTATCCCAGTTAACCACTTAATAATGGTGGGATATGGAGGACACAGGTTGCTAGGAGTCAGGGTGTTAACCCCTCTGGAGCAACGGTGAGACCCAATAATGGAAGTGTATAGATGTACACAAGTGAGTGGCCAATGGGTTAAATGTCCAGCTACCTGGCTAGATCAGCCAGCACTGCGCACTATAATGGAGACTTTAGTGTGTTGAAATACGAGTGCTAGAGTGATAAAGCTGGCAAATGCAGTGATAATGGTAGTACATACACTGCAGCATAGACCTGCCAGACACGGCAGTGCAATTTGTCCCTGAGGAAGCTCCTTTGCTGGAGGGAAACGCGCGTTGGACGCGCAATGTTGTCAGTCTCCTACTTGGAGCTGTTTTAATGTAGTGTCAGCAGTCTCCTGGCTCTAACTGTGTTGATCCCATTAGTTAGTTATTTATTTAATCCTTTAATTTTATAGTGAGTGTGCCTGCTTTCCTTGCACAGCACTGCCGTGTCTGGCAGGTCTATGCTGCAGTGTATGTACTACCATTATCACTGCATTTGCCAGCTTTATCACTCTAGCACTCGTATTTCAACACACTAAAGTCTCCATTATAGTGCGCAGTGCTGGCTGATCTAGCCAGGTAGCTGGACATTTAACCCATTGGCCACTCACTTGTGTACATCTATACACTTCCATTATTGGGTCTCACCGTTGCTCCAGAGGGGTTAACACCCTGACTCCTAGCAACCTGTGTCCTCCATATCCCACCATTATTAAGTGGTTAACTGGGATAGTATGAACTTATAACTGACGACAAGGTTGCCTGATAGCGTTGATTTAATATATTTTTAATTCACATTACACATTACTTTGGTAATATATGTTTTAAGTAAATTTATTAAAAGCTAATTTTTACACTGTTATGGTGTGCATTTAAGTGAATTCTTTTAGGGGGCACATCCATTTTGTGTTTCCCTTCACCTTTTCTGCCTCTATTCTTATCCACACTTTCTCTCTCCTCCCCCCCACCCCAGTATCTCTCCCCCTCCCCACCTTTCTTTTACACTGTCCCCTGGCTTCAAACACATTTAACACCCTACCTTATCTACAGTAAATATCTGTTGTTTTTTTTTCCTCTCTCTACACTGTTTTAGCCATTGAATCCTTTGTATATCAGTATTGCTAGACCTGAAGAAGATAGGATAACTCTTGAAAGCTTGTCCTATGACATAAATTGTTAGTCCAATAAAAAAGGTATCGCCTAATACTGAAGAACTCATTTATTCTGTACTATATATATATATATATATATAATTAAAATCGAATAGATGACATTGTTCTGTGGCTAACTGAATGCTTTTATTTGTGCGAGCTTTCGAGATACCATGATCTCTTTTTCCTGCGGTGTTAAAATGGATAAAGCAAGAGAGGGTTTTACTTTAAAACAGTGCATCTTGGATTGTATATGTGACTGAAGCCTATCCATCCCCCCTGTGCAGTATGCGATTAATGACTTAAGAGTGTGTGTGTGTGTGTGTATGTATGTGTGTGTAGATATAAATGTATGTATACAGAGCTTTACAAGAGGTGTGTGTGGAGTGGGAGTGTATACCAATGGTGTGAGTAGGTGTATAAATGTAAGAGGGTGTTGCATTACTATTAATGTGTGTAGATACTATGTGGTTCCTATTGGTATATAGGGATATAATTATATTGTACATTCTCATATATAACAAAAATGGCTGCACACACAGGGTAAAATGCCAATAAAATGGCGTTCGTGATGCATGGTAAAGGGAAAGAAGGTATAAACAGGAACAAATCACTGAAGTGATTCAATATACCAGCACACACAGCAACTGAAGAAAAAAGTGATTTATTGGTCCATGATACAGACAAAAAGCCAGGGGGACCGAAATGTCTGGCTTTTTGTCTGCATCATGGACCAATAAATCACTTTTTTCTTCAATTGCTGTGTGTGCTGGTATATTGGATCACTTAGGTGATTTGTTCCTGTGTGTGTGTGTCCATTATATATGAAGGGGCAGGATGGTTACCACTCTCTGCTCCTATTGGCTGTCTGGTGAACTCCATGTAACCAAAAATGCAGGAAGCAAGAATTATCTGGTAAAATATTATGCTTGCTTATGTTTATCAGGACTGAAATTGCTACATTTTTTAAGACAAGATAACATCAACCAAATGAGCTGAAATATACGGTATACAAAATATACTCACCAGATTTGCTATGATATAATGGTATCCTTTGACATGCTTGCCAATAGTAATTACCTACAAAGTAATAAAAGTTGTGCAGGTTAAACTAGTAATATAATGGAAAACTTCCTTCCCACATTTTCACCAAGACAAACGTATGCTAAATATGTCCCATTTGCAGTTGTACTAACTATATGTATATGTGAGCACATTCACATGTCTTAGACAGGTCTGCAACCCTGCCCTTCAACATTATCACCTAGCATACAGTGCTTTCAACAGTAGCAAGGGATTTTGGGAAAGGACATGCAAATGAGCACACCGTGTCCGTGTCACCTTTTGCCTGAAATCCATTTTTACATGAAACACTTATAAGGTAATGCTCGCTGTTAACACAGCTTTTAAGCACAGCATGGGAATCAGAGGCAAAGCCAGAGAAACCACTCACAGACATGTTTCAACCTTAATGGGTCTCATCAGTGTGAGGTTGGTTGTACTGGCTTTGCAATGTTCAAGGCAATTGAATTGTTCAAGGCAATAGTTCTTGTTACATCTATTTAAATGTTCTACTAGAAACAATTAGACATTCTTTAGTGATAGGCTGTCACAGTAGCTTCAACATTATTCAGCATTACAAGGCATTTAGCAAGTTTCCTACAAACCAGATTGGTCAGGTACGTAGCATACACATTTCTATACATCCCTCATTAGAGCAGGGGACCTGGCACTATAGAGAATATTAGAGGTCTCCTCCGCAGTAGAAGAACTAACATTACAAATAAAAGGTTGTGATTCTCCAAACTAAGCCAAGTATAAAAGGAGTATAATCATATTTGACTTGAATTGAATGTATCTTCAATCTTATAATAAAATGACATAAACATCCAACATTTCAAGAGGTCACGGGGATCTGAGTCGCTCATTTGATTGAATTTGATTTAATTTGATTTGATTGAAGAAGATTTTATTAAACCTTTCAAGTGCCAGACTCCCTACAATATAGGCTGAGATTTTAGTAGGTGGCGGGCACGCGCCTGTCGCTTGAGCGATCTCTGCACTGTGATCTGAGGCGCTTGGGAGGTGTGTTTGAGGCGTGGCCGTGACATCAAGAGGCTGCTTCACCCTCATTGGCTGAACCGCTCACGTGACTCAACCGTTGTGCGACAAAATCAACATTTTCTATCGGCTCAAAATTCTGCAGTGCGGTTGCTCTTCAGCGCACGCTTACTATGACCGGCCCTATAGAGCTGCTGCACTTTGTTCGCGTTGCGTGCACTATAAACGCAGTCATAGACATGGGCCCATAACATCTAAAAGCGTGAAAAATAAAAATGCAAATTATGACTGACAAAGTATGTGAGAATATGGCAAAATTGATCAATCCGGTGTCATAGCTTTACTGCTGTGGACCTCAGTTCCTCGTTAGTGTGTAGTCGCTGTGTACTGTACTGTATGCATCTGTCTGTTTAGCTTTTGATCATAATTGTGACAAACCTGATCTACGATGTCGTTTACTTTGTCCCGTTCACAGTCCAGAATCACTCTCCTTTCCTTTTTTATTTCTAGGTCTTGAAAAAGCGAGCGGTACGTTTCATCTTTCCTGTCATTGTTAATGTTGCCGACATTGATTGCAGTCACTTGCCATTTCTTTTCAGCCGCAGAATCCAGCACAGCTTGCAGTGTTGATAAACCTGCAGCGACAAAATAATGGCCATGATGTCAGTAAACTTGATCAATAACTCAAAGTGAAATTCTTCACTAGGTATTATTTCCTTTTAATATAATAATAATAATAATAATAATAATAATAATAATAATAATAATTTTTTTTATTATTATTATTATTATTATTATTATTATTATTATTATTATTATTATTATTATTATAAGAAACTCAAGATATTTGTGAAGAAGACATTGTTAATGAGAATCACAGTTGTTGAAATGGGATGAAGAAGAACAATTCTGCATCAGTTATAAAATTGTGTGCTTCTTCTGATCTGTTATTTATTTTTGATAAAATGTTTGCTACTTAACCACTGCCAAACATTACCTATAAGAAAATATAATCCTGCTTGTGCAAATCCATTAGCATTGCTTATTAAAGAAGAACTCTGCCCTACTTGACTAATTAATACAGTATCCACACATTAAATAGGCTCCTTTGTACTTTCTATGGTGAGTCCTATTTTTTTAATCACATTGCCATTTTGTAAATTTCTGCTATTTGTATTTTTTGTTTTTCTTTCATAGGAAGGATTCGAAGGATTCTTTGTAATGTATGCCCTAATCAGCAGTGGCCGTGTAGTTAAATGCCTACTTGAAGATCTTTAAAAACCCGTTAAATAATAACAAATGAGAAGGTGAAATATTTCATGGGGGCTTAAATGTATTGCTTTTTATTCTCTTTAAAATAGTAATATAATAATAGTAATAATAAAAACAATAGATGTATTTCCTATATATTTAAGGCATTTGTACTTTAAAAAAAAAGCTTTAATAAAAAGGAGTATGTGTATCACTTAAAAAAATGTTATTTAAAAGAAAATGTCCTGAAATCTGCAATAATCTTTATTACCAGTCATGTCTTCAGTGGTAGAATTGTAATATTTTGACTGATTTGGTAATGTGATGGAATCGCTCCTATTAAAACAAAACTGTACAATACAGTGTAACAGTATCACTGTCTTCCTGCAGTCCAAAATAAAGAGCTTCGTAATAACAAGACTGACTACAGTATAAAAATCAAACCATCCTTAAGACAAGTTTAGCTGCTATTCACTTTTTGCTTTATCTTCCTTGGTTTTCATTTTATTATGTTAGAGAAAAGTTAATGTTCAATCACTGGCTCAGATCACAAGGTTCTGTACTGTAGATGGTAAACAGCCTCTTAATTTACATGCTAAATGTGCCCCATATACATGCTCAGAGAAGTCTAATTATTTGTAACTTGCCACTATTTTTATTAATAGAGAAACAAAAAGATATGTATGCTTTATGGATCATTGTTTTTTTTTTTTAATTTATTATGTAATAGAAGGGCAAAAACACCATAGACATGTCTTTATGTTTGTATAATGAGAAATGGGAAACCGGGAAAAATACATGGCCTTAAAAATAAGAAACCCATATAAAAAAATTGCTGACATCAATGATTGATAAATTTGCCAACATCGTACAGAAAACCTCTACGAAGTGCCTTGTGTGGAAAAAAAACAACAAAAAAATACAAATTAGTTAGTGTTAACCGATGTGATGCTATTGAACATTTCTTAGGGCAGATGATCGGGTGCTCACTCACATCCAGGTATATATATATTGAAAAGACAAAAAAAGGCAATAGTGCAACAGCGTATGCAAATGAGGAAATCTTTCCTACACGTTTCGTTCTCACAAACTTCTTCAAGGATCAATGCCCCTTGAAAAAGTTCGCGAGAACGAAACGCGTAGGGCAGCTTTGTGGACGTAGGTGGTGTGCTAGACCTTGGTGCCTGTGAGTGATTGCCCATTCTGGATTGAGTCCTTGGACCCAGGGAGTAGCAGTGGATGGCCGCCACGTGGTTTCTGCTACGGAACAGGGATTGTTGGACTTTCGCCCACTACATGACCCAGGGTGGTGCCAATGCCCAAAACCTACCTATGTTTGTATGTGCTACTATTTTTTTATAAAGCAACTTGCTCTATTATTGTGTCCGCTCTTCTATATCTGGGATATCTCCTCCTGGGATCTGTTACCTGAGTTGGTTACTCTAAAAACTACAAGGCTCTAAATGCTCATATAAAATGTGAGTAGGATTACATCAGTATACTGGCTAGGAAAGATTTCCTCATTTTCATACTCTGTTGCACTATTGCATTTTTTTGTCTTTTCAATATATATACCTGGATGTGAGTGCGTACCCGATTACCTGCCCCACTGTCTCTATGGATTTGGATTGAATCCATCTCAGGAGCTGCACCCTATACAGGACAGTATTTATACCTCTTGCCTCTTATATATCTTTTTAACAGTATTTGCGCTTGATCTTTGTTCACATATTGAACATTCCTTGGAAGAATTTAGCACTAGTGTTACGTAGAGATGTGAGAATTACTTCCGTTTTACGTTGTAAAAGATCTCTCCAATTTTTAAGAAACTTGAAGTTTTAAAAATTGGGCCATATACATGTAAAAAAAAAATCCATACGACATGCAGAATCAGCAATTTGAGTCAAAGCTGTCAATTCCTACAGTATGACGAAAGAATACATACTTTAAAAAAAAATCTGATGCAAATACCTGAAAAAGCTGCGAAATGTAACAATTCTTCCAAATGTTTGCCAATTTTGGACATGAATTGCCACCATTTTTCACAAAAGTTGGTGGTAAGTTTTCAGCCATTTTTACTACAAAGCATACTGTGTCTGTTTAATGACCAAAGGTCTATGAGAAGTCGCTGGCCTTAAAACTAAGTGCTAATCATGTCCAGTAGATAGGATTTACATACAGTACTGTTACGACATGTTCTAAAATGTTACAAAGTCCAAGTTGCTTTAAGTAAATAAAAACTCATCAGTGAAATGAAATGCTGATTCTGCATGTCGTATGGATTTTTTTTTACATGTATATGGCCCAATTTTTAAAACTATTAGCAATAGGAAATATAAAAAAATATATAAAACAACAGTGCGTCATTTATTTGGATACTACTTAATATACTGTATAGCACTCTGACTATACTGCACTTGTGTCACACTACATGAAAATTATTTTCAAATTCCAGATGTCATATTTTCACTGTATTTTGCACAGGGAAAAGAAGTACAAGTCCCTGTATGCATACTGTACCTTCCACATATCACCAGAAAAACCGGGTCATTCATTTGCAAATTCATCACATTCAGCATTGATTGGTGATCTTCACACCTGACCCATTTTGTTTAATTCAAGGCTCATTTGTACATGCAGAGCTAGCAAGACTGTCACACTCTGTTCTAAAACAATACAGGTAATCTACAGATATCAATCTGTAACAGGATAGATAAACGGTGCACTCCATATCATTTCTGATATAGGCCTTTTTAACAAGATCTGTTTTACTGTCTACTGTGATTATATATTTTCTCCTGATCTGCCAACATTATAGAAATTGTGCATACATTGTTTACGAGTGTATGTTACAGCTGCTCTTTTCCCTCATGGGAAGCAATGAGATTCTCTCGTTTATTGATTGCATGCTCTTTTTACGATTTCGTCACTTGACATGCATTTCTACAAATGTAAACATATGGCATCTTGACATGAAAGGAAAAGGGTCTTTGAAGAGAAAGAGCAAACAGAGTATTCCTCGTTACCCAGTGGTAAAAAGATGCCCAGTCTTGCATTTCGAGAGTCAAGAGAAAGACGAGCAGGGGAAACAATTCAGTAGACATATTTGTCATCCAAATATCATTGTTAAACATGTATGTCAAGAAAAAATGCAGTTACGCTATCCGTCAAAGGAACGGATTGCATTGTTTGTTCAAGTATTGCAAGCAAAAAGACCAATGTATTTGTGGTCAGCATTTAATATAGAACAATAACAATTTAGCCAAATAAAAAAAAAATGTATTTCTATTAAAAACGGATGGATTGCTCAGTGACATGCAAAAATATTGTGATATACAGTACATAGTAACATACTGTACTATAGATAGTAGTTCAGGCTGAAAAATATAAAATATGAAAAAACATAAAGTATATGGAATTTAACCGTGGCCAAATTCTATATAGACGAGACATTTATATATATATATATATATATATATATATATATATATATATATATATATACACAATTCTAAATATATATATATATATATATATATATATATATATATATATATATATATATATATTTAGAATTGTGTACAGGAACACTTTGCACTAATCAGGGTTGATATTGACATCTGCAAATAAATAAGAAGTGTATTTTAATATTGAAGTAAACTTTTCACTATGCCAGATCCACAAAGGTAACTGCCTTAATTTTCCTTGATGTTAATGCATATCCACAAAGCTTATTATATGCACACACAAAAACAGCAATTGTAAATCTTATTGGCATAGTTTTAACATCATGTTTTTGTAGCCCAACATGGCGCTATCTGACAATAACGTCAAGTTAAGTCATAACTAATGGTGATGTTACCATTTTGCTAAAAAGGAGAAAAAGAGGGGGAGGGGGGAGAGATGAGAGGGGGAGAGGGAGAGAGGGGAAGGGAGAAGGGGAGAAGGGGAGAGGGGGATGGAGAGGGGAGAAGGGGATAGGGGGATGGAGAGGGGAGAAGGGGAGAGGGGGGGAGAAGGGAGAAGGGGAGAGATGGAAAAGGGGAGATAAGGAGAAGGGGAGAGGAAAAGGGGAGAGAAGGAGAAGAGGGAGAGGAGAAGAGAGAGAGAGAAGGAGAAGAGAGAGAGGGGGAGAAGAGAGAGAGGGGGAAGTATCACCACCTTTACTCATCATTAAGTCCTTGTATCAACTTTAATGAGTTTTGTGGATAGGCGCTGTCTTTTGCATGTAATTTTCATTATAGTTAACGAAATGCTGTTTCTGGACAAAAACATAACTTAACATTAATGAATTTAATTCAATTGACGTTATCTTACTGTAGGTTAGCGTAACATTAAGCCCCTTAAGGGAGCTTTGTGGATCTGGCCCTAATTGTTTTCGTATTATTGCCTTGAGATGATGGATTACATTCACTATATCACCGTATATCCAAAGGTCACATACATTTACCTTTTTTCTTCAGGCATCAACACTGTTTACAAGGCATTGCTTACTTTCTGATTTATATTATGGTACTTAAAGTTGCCTTTCTGGAATGTGACATTTTGGAACGGCAAAGGATTCTGTGATAGTGATGTATTAATCTTAGGTTAGGATTGTGACATTATAGAAATAGGAATTCTAATTAAAAGCTGCCTTGTCTGCAAATTAGATTTTTGGAGTCATGGGACAGCGTAGATTATTAATTCAATTTATTCATTTTGTATAATAAAATACAGGTTCTTTGTTTTCTTAAGACATCATAAAGACATGCAAGCAGTGTCCAATTTTACCAGAAAAACAAGTTAAAACTTACCTCGATCACTGTCATAAAGATATGCAAATTTGTCCCATTGATAGTATTCAATCAAACTAAGAAGTGCTCCTTTGAGGTCCGGCCTCATCTGAATAACAAATGGGTGAGTGCCATCTGTCGGAAAGCTTGGCGTTATAAAGGAGACGTGAAGAGTTCCGCAAAATGATGTGATAGTATTTACAGACTTCTTATCATAAAATCCAAAAATAGCAAAGACTCCTCTTGAAAACTGGGAGCAGACTGCAATACAAAAATAAACACAGGAACGTTGATATTTGGATACAATCGTTTTAAGAAAAATATACTGTGTGCTAGTTATTTTAAGATGCAATCAGTTATTGGTTATACTATTCAGTTACATCTGGCATGAAAATTGCAGGAAAGATTGTAGAAGTCTGTTTGAAGCCCCCAAACATCATTAAGCAAATACAAAATAAGTGCAACATTGTTTTGTGTAAAGGTGAAAATCAATTAAAATTGAGCCTTTATTTCATAAAGAAATTCAAAATATGTTGTTATCTAGACCAGTGGTTCTGAAACCATCCTTCTGTGGACCACTTCCTGTGGAAACCCTAAAGCATTTGCACACAGGTGATTGTACCTAAATTACACATGAATACTGTAGATTATTACAGGTGCAGACACGAGTATTCTAACACTTCGGATTAACACAGCGGGGGTCCCTGGCAGTCCCATTCAAACTGACCAGGGATCCCTGCTGTGTTAATCCGATGGGCCATTAGTCTTTCTGCAGAAAGGTCAGAGAAATGTTGCAGCATTACTGGGAGATTGCCCCAGATTGCCCCAAACCTGGTCTGTTTCAGGGCTTTGAGGAAATGTTGGAGAACCACTGAAGGAAAATGTAGATTAAAACATAGGCATGAAGCCAATTTTGAATGCAACTAAATACATGGGTAAGAAATCATATACAGAAAGATGCACCACTCACACATACTTTTATGTTGTGGCATCTCTACAACACCAAAAAATAGTTAAATGAATTGAATGTCATGAGGACCTTTTTATGTCCTCTTTAGAAATCCTGTATATTAAACTGAGAAGTTATATTACAAAAAAGATTTATATATAAAGCAAATAAAAAGATCCCTTGTGAGCACATTCACATGTCTTAGACAGGCATGCAACCGTGCCCTTCACCATACCTAGCATACAGTGCTTCCACTGCAGCAAGAGATTCTGGGAAATGGCATGCAAATGAGCACACCGTGTCACCTTTTGCCTGCAATCAATTTTTAAATGGAACCCTTATATACTAATGCTCGCTGTTAACACAACTTTTAAGCACAGCATGGGAATCTGATGCAAAGCCAGAGAAACCAATCACAGACATGGTCGAAACATAAAGATATGGTGGGTACACTCATGAGAATATCCGCATTGAAGTATTGTACTAATATATTTTTTTGTCACATTAGATGTAGCATTGGTCATTTCTGTCTTTTGAGATCTATCTATCTATCTATCTATCTATCTATCTATCTATCTATCTATCTATCTATCTATCTATTCTATCTATCTCGAATAAAGAATATCACTTGTGAGCACATTCACATGTCTTAGACAGGTCTGCAACCCTGCCTTTCAACCATTATCACCTCGCATCACTGCAGCAAGGGATTTTGGGAAATGACATGCAAATGATCACACCCCTTGACAGATAGCCGTCGGCTCCCTGAGTGGGCAGGAGGGTTGTAATCCCCCCCCCTTCAGAGCTTAGCAGCGGTGGGTCACCTTTGGTTAGGGATGTGAAGGGGGGGAGGAGGGAGGTGAAGGTGGAGGGAAGGGGGAGGGGGGGAGGTGAAGGGGGGGGAGGCAGGTGAAGGGGGGGAAGGAGGTGAAGGAGGGGGAAGGAGGTGATGGAGGGGGAAGGAGGTGAGGGGGGGGGGAGGAGGTGAGGGGGGGGAGGGAGGTGAAGGGGGGGAGGGAGGTGAAGGGGGGAGAAGGAGGTGAAGGGAGGGAGAGGGAGGTGAAGGGGGGGTGGAGGGAGGTGAAGGGGGGGAGGTGAAGGGGAGGGAGGTGACAATGTATCCGGCGGTCGCTTGCTCCCCTGTCCGTTCCCCCGCTGTCTCTGACGGTCGTTCATCCGCTCCTCCCCCCCCATCGGCGGAACCTTCCGTGTGTTGGTGCAGACGGAGGCGCGTGCACGCGTCGGCCGTTCCCTCCCCCGTCCGGCCGCTCCCCCGCGGATCTGAGGCGGGAGGCAGCGTGTCTTCAATTGTTGTGCCTGCTCCCCCTCCCGGCTGTCCGCTCCCCCGCATGGTCTCGTCCGGCCAGTTCCCCGCTGACTATAGCGGCCGGGGGTGTGAGGCGGCGGGAGGCACAGGTGGTGTGAGGTAAGGCGGGAAGGGAGGCCCCGGCGGCAGAGGTGTGATCGGGGAGTCGCAGGGGTTTGAGGCCCCGGTGGCAGCAGGAGTGTCAGCAGGGAGGGGAGGCACAGGGGTTTGAGGCCCCAGCGGCGGCAGGAGTGTGAGCGGGGAGGGGAGGCTGTAGGATCAGGGGTGTGAGGCGGCGGTTTAGTTACTTACCTGGGCGGGAGGTGGCGGTGGCTGGTGCACATCGTGTGGCAGCCAGTGTTGGAGAGGCAGTGTGTGTGTGTGTGTGTGTGTGTGTGTGTGTGTGTGTGTGTGTGTGTGTGTGTGTGTGTGTGTGTGTGTGTGTGTGTGTGTGTGTGTGTCACTGTTAGACCACACCGGCCAATGAGAGGTGTGCGGGGGCGGGCGGGCCAAGGGAGCCATCTCATTGACCTGAGGCGGAGTGACGGGCCAAAGGTCCAATGTCATTGCCCCTAGACACAGGGACATACAATGTTTTCAAAAATATATATATAAATATATAGATATAGATATATAGATATATCAATTATAGTTGCTGCAGTTCACTTTGTTTTCTTCAATAATGATTTAAACAAGTCTTTTTTTTTTACTATTGACACTCACGTACATTGTGCATTGACTTCATTTTTAGCTTTACTTCTTTTTTCTCTACAGTAGCCAGCATAGCATATACTCTAACATATTGTACATCTGCCTTGAATTTTATGATTCTATAAAACAGATTAGATAGCTGTAAAAAGCCCTAAGCAGAAGCACTTCTTGAAAAATATGTTTCCGTAAATAGCAAAGCCATAAAAACATAGGGCAATGACGCGGCTGTCATTGCTGGTACTTGGTTTAGTTAAATGTACATTTTTAGGACTCAGTAAAAGCTTGTGCTTCTGCAACACAATACTGTTCAATTAGCTGTCAGAGTAACCAACAACTCACAATTTATACTAAACTTATGGTAATTTGTTCTGTTTAGTTTCACTTATGGGGGATCTTTCATTAAACTGTGAAAGTGCCAATTGAGGTCAATAGAGCACAGAATTCAATGGGAGATTCGGTGCGATAGTGCCCCAAACAGCACTATCACAGTTTGATGAATAACCCCCATGGACTCACTCTCTCTCTTCCGCAAACGCATTATTTCGCAGTCTGGGTGGGAGTAACGGTAAGACTAAAATAATGTCCGGTTATTTGTAGATAATGCAGCATTATCATAGAATAATGTGACGTTAACCCTGCTAATCAATTATGGCTGTTATCTTGGCATATAATTACATTAGTTAACATGATAACTCAGGCAAAATAAAGTCCATCCCTGTTGTAGGTAACATTATGTTATTTTTCCTGATTTAAGATCAGTGAATCTTGTCCTTATACTTTTTCTCTGATACATCTGTTTTTTTGACCCAGTTTTGCCATAGTTGGGAAGGATTCATACATCACCCCCATTGCATATAATGTTGCTTGATACATATTCATTAACATCCAGGTGATTTCATTATCTGTTTTTTTTTTTAAATGTCAGCTTTTGCATACCAAAGTTTACATATTGCATCCTACTAAAAATGTTAATTGGAAGCATTTGCCTTGTAATTTATCACAATAACATTAATTTTATTATTCAAATAAAATACAACAGAAATTTGGTAAATGCAAGCTGCACATACATGTGGCAAAAAATGAATATTTAAGATAAATAAATAGGAGAAATGTGCAATCTTAAACCTTAGGAGAAGTACATACAGTAGAGACAACGCTTATTCTAACATTTGCCTTAAACTAGCCGGGTTACATTCTGGGTACGTGCTGGGTATGTGCTGGGAATGTTCTGGGCTAGTTTGAGGCACGTTTAAGGCATTTCTGCATTGACTAATGACCCATAGGATTAACACAGCAGGGGTCCCTGGCATTCCAATTCAGTTTGAATGGGACTGCCAGGGACCCCCGCTGTTAATCTGATAGGCCATTAATCAATGCAAAAATGCTGGGGCTAGTTTAAGGAAATGTATTCAGAATGTACCTGGGTGTACCTGGGTCTTTTGGGGAATTGCCACTGGTTTATGTTAGAATAATCGCTGCCTCTACTGTATATATATTTTTGAATTATCAATGTGAACCCTGTAACAATAGTCCATAGCAACTACTGATGCAGCGGCCGTTATTCGAACACTTCACGCGTCATGTACATCAGAATCCCGATTTGAAACCGTGGGATGAATTCCAGCCTTCGACTAAAATGAATTTTAGTGTTCTGGCTTTTAAAAACATGAAATTGACACAGTAGCACAGTAGCACAGTAGCACAGTAGCACAGTAGCACAGTAGCACAGTAGCACAGTACTGTACACATTACAATTCATCCATTTTATTGCAAACGAAGAAACAGAATCCATGAAATTCAAACAAAACATCCGCGATAAGCGCGGGTGCCTGGGGCGATTGCCCACGTTCATGCTGCGTGGGGAACAGCAGAGAACTCAGAATCGGCGCCGTGATGTGTTCTAATAATGGCCGCTGCATCAGTATGACTATCATATGATATGATTATTAAAACTTGAAACATTCTGGAGCCAATAACAAAGCTATGTTTATTAGGATTTTAGTCTTTGATAGACCACTTTTGCACCAATTTTTCTTTGATACACTGACCCTTTATGAGTTAGACATGTACAGTATATGAACATCTAGCGTTGTGTAAAAATAACTGAGATTATTCTTCCCTATAAAGTTGCTTTAAGCACAAAGCAGTTTTTAATAGATTACATTATTTTGTATTAAACTCTTAATTTCTACATCGTGAATGAGTGTATATAAAGCCCTTCAAACTGTCACATAATTTAGAGAAATAACCCATAATTTCCTATACCGACCTAATTGCCTAATTTCCACCCTCCCTACCTCCCGTACCCTGTGAAATGCCTGATTCATATTGGGGGAAAAAGGGGAAAAAAAACTAATTGAGCCTGATTGGGTTCTCCAATTTTTCCATGATACCCTAAATGAGACTTCCCAGGGCCTTGGACTACAAATGAAAATTCTATACAGTATGCAACTTTAGAGTATTCTTTTGTTTGCAGATTAAATGGACAACACCTGTGCCGCTTTTAGAGTCCCTATCCCCTTTAATTAAATAAATACTCGAAGTTCCCCTAGGGAAACACTTCCACAGCTTCATTAAATAATATCAAACGTCAGATGACCTTGTCAGTCTGCCAGTCACTGATCCTGAGCACGCTGCACAGCTTGGGAGCTTGGGAATCCTACAGCTGCCAGATCTCCGGACCAGCAGATGTATTATTGATAATTAGGGATTACGGTTTTAGGTCTTCATCGAAATACACCAGTCGTAAAGACTGATCTTCTTGCAATGCTGGTTAAAAATGATTAATACTAGAAATTAAGCATTGTTTCCTATCAAGTTGAACCAGTTGCAGCAGCCCAGTCACAGGTAGGAGACAAAGACAACACTATGGGGGCATGGAAACTAAAAAAAAGTGCACGATAAAAAACAAATTCAAATGTGCCGCAATATGTTTCTATTGTTAACACTGCCAAACACTGATTTTTTTTAATCAACTGAAAACACAAAGGGATGTGAACCATTCTATACCAACCGTTACTATTCAACTCACCAGATACTTGGCCCCAGCCTGGAAAGCTACATGGACACTGCCAAGCTGTGATGAATTATACACACTTCAACAAAATTACAAAATTATTATTTTCTCTTTGAAATTCCCTTTTTAATGATTATTTATATTTATATATTTGTACTTTAACAAGACGGCAAAAAAAAAGATGAGTGAAAGGCCATGAGGTAAGAGGCCTACTCCGTGTGACTACACATCCTTATAAGGTCTTGTCTGAGGATACTCTCCCAATGGAATCTAAGGTTGCGGCCATGGTGAACCCTGGAGAGAGTGCAAGATTTCACTCGGCTTCCCCATCGCCTGCAGCAGGAGAGATCTGTGTCCTGCATGCAGTCGGGGAGGCATGTCGGGGGGGGGGGGGAGTTTCTGTTTCCTCCTGAATTGCCTCTGCTCCCGCGTGCGTTCGCGCGCTCTATAGACAGCCTCATAGAGGCACATCTATGTGATTGCTCCACGGGCGCCCTCCTGCGCGCTGTCGTGATCACCATGGCCGCAGCCTAACCATCCCTTGTGAGCTAGTGGAGAGAGGAAGCAGGGCCACCTGATCATGTTGCCCCAGCATTAGTGCAGGTTTCTTTCTTTCCTATAAATTAGTCGGGCTATATTCCCTAAAGAACCCCTAGACTACATTTTCCACACCTATTTATTATCACTCTAACCCAACCTCTGTAATACAGAGTATGTTTACAAGGTTTACTTCCCTGCTTAGATACTAAGTACAGGGCAATTGTTTGAGAAATTAATGATTTTGAAATTGCTGGTTTAAACGCCACAATATAAAAGATAATTTAAACCCTGTCTTCTAAATTGCAGGACAAGAAAAAAATAATGTCATGCATGTTTCTGTTAATCACATCCTTTTTATGGACTATCGATTTAACATATTAGTTCATTTCACTACACATTTTTGTAACGGTGCTAGTGGTGCCATTGAGATTTGCTATAGATAAAGAGAATGTAAGCATAATCTGTGCTTATCATCACACTTTACAGAATGAGGGCCAAAGAGATTTTCTGCTGCCGGGGGTTGCCCCAGTCAGGATTCCACAGTTTCCCCCAGCAGTGTGTACATTAAGTCGGCTACATCTATACATTACTTGCTGATGACTGAACAGTTCAAGCTGTTTATCTGTCAGTATTGCAAAAACAGATTATACTATTCGGGAGAGGTCACTAGATATATCCCAACTGACCCACAAACACTGGTATCTTAGTATTAAGCATTAAAATAATACATCTAAAAGAAGAAACATAATGTTCTCTAGTATATTTTGTTTGTTTGTCTTTGTCTAATACAGATATATGAGATTCTTACTGAAGTTTGAGAATGAGGGGAAATTAGCCATTTCCCCTGGGGATTTTGTGAAACATTTAGTGGAAATTTTAGAGCTTGATCAAAAAAAAAATTGCCAAATATTAAGTCAAAAGTCATACAACTCTTTATACATTGACATTTTCACAACATTCTGGTAAAAATTGGGGAAATTGTAAAACAATTTTGAGCATTGTAATTCACTCGAGTGTAAAAGAAAATTGCCATAAAAAATTTCTAAGCACATTTGAAGATATTTGCACATCTCCACTCTCTAATTACTAATATCACAGTCTGAAATATCCAAATGATTAACTGTTAATATGTCAATGTTCAAGTGTTCGAATAATTAATATTCAATATTTAAAAACAAATAAGTTGTCTACAGCTTTTAGTGTTACATTCATAGCAAGCGCAGTAAAATAAATATTTGGGAGATGTAGCATAAAAACAAAAGTGTGTATTGTCATAAAATAGATATATAGATGATAGATCATTTCATTGAAACAGAATAGAGCATAGATAACTTTGGCATTGCCTATCCATGTGAATTGAATAGAACCTGGAATGGTTTGTAGGTCCATCCTTACTCACCCACAGGCTTTATCGAGCTAATAAATCTTATGCGGGGATGCAATAACCACCAACGCGAGTTATCGCACTGCGATACCACATTAGCGGCAACTTACTTGAATATCAGTTAACCCTGTGACACCGTCCATAGGCGCTTAGTGAATCTTCCTCTTAGTGTCAAATATTTACAAGGATCTTGCTTAGTGTATATCTCACAACCTATTTAAAAGATCAAGTGTAATCCAATATTACATATTTAAAGTAACGGAAATATCTACTTACGATATACTGTATTTTTTAGATTGATCATATTCACTAATGATCATGGGTCATACTGTATTTACTACGGGGAATATGCCATAACACACCTTCTGACAATAGAATAAACTTCATAGGTCATCCAAGTGAATGGATTATAACATGTTCTGCAGGTCAGAAGGTTTCAGTAAACATGATCGCATACAGTATATTAATCAATGGCACATTAAAAGAACATCTTCAATTTCTGGAAAACATATACAGTATACAGGCTGCATCCGATGTATACAAAAAATAGAAAACAATAGGATATTCTATAATACTAATTAGAAATAATTAAAAGGAAAATTACATTAAAACATTTTTGCTATTAGAAACTTTAAGCAATTCAAAGATATGAATGTTGGGGATTTAGATGTCATGGTTGATAATTGGATTTTTACTAACAAATAAAAATAGCTTTTCAATGTTTAGAATAATCGAAAATGACATTTAGCATATGCTAAGAGAGGATAAGAGTTAGAATGTTATTGGTACAGTACCTATGTTAAAAAAAGAGTTCAATGTGTATCATTGCTTTGCAAAGGATGAATGTATTGCTACTGCACGTTCCATGAGCTTAGAATTGCTACATATGAAAAACCCTAATTATAAGATGCAATGCTTCCATCTATAATGTACAATGTATGGAAAATCTGCTTGAGATGGATTGATGAAGGATTTTTTCTAACAGTCATTAAAAAGACAGCTAAGGGAGGCAAAATTGCACTGATATAAAAAAAATGTATATTGATAAATGTTTAAAAATAGTAAATGATGATTAACTGAATAATAATCCCATATAATACCATAAAGGGAGTTGATATGCTTCTTACGAGAGGTACTGGAAAATGGAATACATACAACAGATTAATATGAATACATATTGCAAGAGAATCCCCAAATACCTATGTTTTGTACTTTACCTAAGATGCATAAAGAGATGGAACATATAAAAGGAAGAGCTACTGTAGCATTAGCTCTCTAACGGAACGTCTTTGTGAATATGTTAATAAGTACTTACAGAAAATAGTCCAAGTCTTGCCTGCTTACCTTTTAAATTCCAAATCTACAGTTCCGATGCCAGAAAATAAAAAATAGGAGAGTCATTTGCTGTGGGTTAGTTTTGATGTACAGTATAGTCGTTGTACACCAAACAATGCCATGCCAACGTGACATCACAGCGCCATTTGAAGACGCAACGCAGAAAGGGGAGGGCAGCACGGAGGAGAAGGTAAGAAATTTACATAGGCCCCATACTCTCCCCCGGCAATCAGTGGGGAAGAGAGTGGGGCCTCTGTATATGGGGAGAGAGAGGGGGGGCGGGGAGGAAAGATGGAAATTTGCTCCCCCAACATTTTGCCACTAGATCCGGGCCTGTTGGCCCTGATGGGAAATCCGACACTGGCTGGGCGTGTATTTTATCTGTCTCCCTCAAACTTTATTAGAGACCTTTATAACTTTTGTCTCATTTGTAATGTATGCTAATAAATGTGGGAGGGGTTACATTTTATTTCGTAACCTTTGCAAGTAGATGGCAATTGAGACTAGAATTAAGTACATACTGTATAAGAGGATACATTTTTTGATAGTCTTTGTACTGTTTGGATTGGACCATAAATTGAATTAAACAGTATATTGTGAGTGGTTTCTCTAAAGATCCCCTAGGATACTTTATTTCTCTTTTGTTCACACTAATATTGGCATTCTGCCTTTTCCT
The DNA here is from genome assembly GCF_040206685.1 of Ascaphus truei. NCBI lineage: Eukaryota > Metazoa > Chordata > Amphibia > Anura > Ascaphidae > Ascaphus > Ascaphus truei. The sequence goes on from NC_134483.1 coordinate 399,267,180, forward strand.
ACTGTACCACTCTCAACACATTATAAATATTATTATTTAATACAGAAGCAGAACACAACCACTCTTTTCTATTTCAGTGTTAAATGAACGAACCACAAATAAACCAATAGGTAAAACACAACCTTAGCAACTAGAATTTTTGCCTTGCCTGTAAAGTACATACAATGTAACATTACATCTTAACCCTGTCTTTTTTTTTTTACTGATTTTTCAATTTCCAGCCACCTGCCCAGCATATACAAGTAACAATTTAGTTACAAATATTCCTGCCACCCCAGGCTAATTTACAAGCAGTTGAGTAGGTGCATAAAAAACTGAAGCAGTTTAGTGACTTACTGTAGGGCAGCCCATTAGTGTTCTCTAAAATAACACATTAGTTATAGGCTTCTGTGTCACTTCAGTTTACAGCGGGCTTTCTCCAAGCCTGTCTGAGACATTTGGCAGATGAACACTATAAAGAAATGGAACATTTCATTTCTACATTTTTTTAAATCAGCAGATTCCATTTAGGAGCAGTGATAATGCTGTAAAAAATTGCACAGCAGAGCAATACTGTTTCAGATTTATGCTGTTTGCAGGTGTTGGCTGTTTAATCCCAGGAAACTCTCTGTGGTTCCAATTGGCTGAGTATCATCAGACAGCAGTATGCCAGAAGCAAGAAGAGCCTCACTGCAGCATTTCCTCTTCATCTCAAGAATCATAGCATTATATACATTCTCAAATAAGAATATAATGTGTCCACCACAAATAAAATAAGTAAGATGATAATAATCTTAAGTAAAAAGATAAATACAATATTACTCACTAAAAATGCAAGCAATAACAATTTGTTATTAATTCAGTAATATGGTACCTACTATTACAATATAAAAACTAGGTTCCCCCCCAAAACGGATCAAAATCCTATGATACATCATACACAATCAAATGCAGTTTTGGAGCAAAGTGTAAGGGTTCCAGTCCAGGCTTTGGCTGGAACCCACCCTTACCTGGCTGCTGTGGACATTTTCATTACCGACAGCCTGCTATATTTGCTGCCCCTGTTCATGGGCTTAAATAGAAGCCAGTGACTTCCAGCCCCTGGCTGAGCATTGTATATGATTCCCTTTGTTCCTGGCCACCCTGGGCTCTAGTTCCTGAGCCTTCTAGTTCCTGGGCCTTCCCTGTGGCTTGCCTACCCCTGTGGCTTTCCTGTTCCAGAGGCTAGCCTGTTGCTGTGGCTTCCCTATCTATGTGGCTTCCCTGTTCCAGAGGATAGCCTGCTGCTGTGGCTTGCCTATCTCTGTGGCTTCCCTGTTCCAGAGGCTAGCCTGTTGCTGTGGCTTACCTATCCCTGTGGCTTCCCTGTTCATTTGGAATTCCCATTGCTGACCCTGGACCGCAACCCCGACCTCGCTGCCTTCCGCCTGCCCTGACCCTTTGCCTGTTGCCTGGATTCTGGACCACTGCTGCCTGCCCTGAACCTTTGCCTGATTACCGAACAACGGATACTCTAACAGGACTCTGTCCCTGGGCTCTGGTTGGTTAATTGGCATCCCTACCTCAGCCCTGCGGGTCTGCTTCCTGAGTGGAGATGAGCACCATCACACAAAGTAAAGGAAGGCATCTTCATCTTGTGTGTCTTTTCTTTAAAGCAGTGGTTTCCAACCTTTTTTTGGTTAAAGATCCTTATGTCAAATTCTGAGGAACCCTAACCTTCTCTAATAGTGCATTGAAAATGTCTGAGGCATTCCCTATTAGCTAGGAAATGTGTAGATGATGAATATACACACAAAATAAGGCCGAAGAAGTGTACACAATGTACAATACTGGCCAGAAGTATTGCTGCAGCTCAACCCGAAGAAGATACTCCCACGGTCCTCATGTAGTGATAGGAATAGGGCAGGGGAGCGCAAACCATATAGGAAAGAAGATGAGATACAATATGCAAATAAATAACAAGCATATAATCCTACAGTTATATATGATGCATCTGAGGCAAAGAAGTTCACAAATATACAACATAGTTGTTGAGACTGCGTGTGTACAATAGAGTGCACTGAGCTCAATGCAATGATTGAATAGTGAGGATAGATGAATAATAGTGGTGATAGTAATGATAATAACAGTGACTTACATGGCCATGTGTAAGTCAATGACCCGATGTAGTCTCTGTGTACGCCGATACTTCCTCCCCTGGGCGAGCTCTAACTTTCTCGTTACTCGTGGTGCACGGTTTCCCCGTGGTGTGGTGATAGAGTAACCACACATCAAGGATAGTGAATATGGCCAGAGAAATATATTAAAAACAGTATTTATTTAAAAATGTACAACCCAAGGGTTCCTAGGAACTCCGGTTGAAAAACACTGCTTTACTGTATCTAGGTTTGTTTTCCAATTCTTTTTCAGTGTGCAGCAGCTACAAAGGTAGGTGTCAGTTTGTAGGAAGGAATTAGCCTACTCACTTATTAAATATTGGGAATCCATCAAGTCTGAGGTAATAAAAACAACTATGGCTATCAAACGGTACAAGATGTAAGCAATGGAATTATAAACTTCTTTATTTCTTTACACAACCGTGAGCAAAAATAGTTCAGTGCATCAAATCACAATTGTATTTGCCTTGCTATATAGTCTCTTCTGTTTTTATTTAATAGTTGGCCTTTCCACTATTTTGCTGTTTATGTTGCATATTTTAGCAGCATAACAGAAAACCATAAAGTACAAAGACTAAAAACCATTATTTACTTTTGATGTGTATAAATAATTGAGGAAATAATACAATTACACTGGAAACTATTTGTTTTTCTGACATTTGTTACTTCCCTAAAATGGTGAATTATCGCTTTTAAGTTGGTGACATGATACTGACATGCTGTTATCAGGATCTTGGAACTATTTTAAACCCAATGCCAATTATTTCTCTCTAGTTGCTAGGTGATAAGACTTCATATGCAGTGTCCAAAGATATTGAAAGCCCAGATCTGTCTTGCTGTGTAACAATACACACACATTCTTAATTAAATCAAATGTTTTTGAGAACCTATAAATGCTATTCTAATTGTAATGCATGGAGACATTCAGAATTCAAAAACTCACATAGCTCTTTACAGTTATACCTATTTCAGAATTGATGTAGCGTTAGAGCATTCCATATGCAACATCTTTCACAGAGAGAATCTTAAACATTCCAGCAGAATAATAGCTTGGAGGAAGTGATTGCATTAGGTCTTAGTTGCTAAAATGCCTGATGAATTTTAAATGTTGTTATCCACTCATTATTCCAAGCACATACTTCAGTATTCTACCGATAATGAATGAGACTCTCTGTGTACCCCAAGTGCTCCATATTCCCAAGACTTTCAATGAAATCAAATCCAGAACTTCAGTAAAAAAAAGAGGTTGTCTTGCCATTCATCTTGATTACAGTGGATATTTGTAAAATTGATTACACATGAAAAATCTACCATGTGTAAATTACTCTTACCCCTTACTTTAAAACCATATTATATCTAGATTTTTAACAACTAATATACCAATTACGTTGTTGCTTTTGAAAACCTAAAAAAACTAAAATAATATATTATATATATACTGGCCTGCAAGGGCGGTCAAGAATTTAGTGTCTCATAGACACCCAGAAATAGTAGCAGAACAGAAGACTAAGCAGAGCATATTTTATTTAATCTGTCTGTCAATATATCTGTCTATGGACCAGATACACCACTGTATGCTCTGTTAAATCAGGGCAAATAACGCGACGTGACAGTAACAGATGTTATTTTATGAAGATTATTGTATAGCCACAAAGCTAAGTATATGTAAAAACAACAACTATTTATATATCTCATTAGCATAGGCCTAACGTTAAGTTAGCACAACATTACGTTCGCTTTCAATACTGTGACGTTAAGTATGTATTTTCAGGATTCTCGATGGGAGAAGAGAGAGATGCCTACACCTGAGTTACCATGATACAAGATACTTAGAATAAGTAAACGATAATACAATTATTTAAATGATCATATATCCCAGGTATTTCAAGTGTGTTCACTTTTAATCACAGGTATTGCTACATGTGTTATATAGTGGAGTGTTTTTGTAAGTAGATAAGTCAATGGGTACTCTACTAAATAGGACGTTCTCTTTCTTTATATTTCTCTATCTCACTCTCTCCCTCTTCAGTAAAACCCATATTCCAGGCTCTGGATGGTAGTAACTAACTAACATAGGGGTGGATCCACAGAGCTCCGTTAAATCTGGCCTACTAACATGACGTTACCTAAAAAGGTAATGTCCATTAGCTTCCTTGAGTTACGAGTATCCTCAAAGCTAAATACATGAAAAAACAACAGTCGTTAGTATCTCATTAGCATACGCTTAACGCCATGTCAAGTTTGCAATGCTTACATTAGCTTCAAATTACATGGCATTAAGCATGTCTTGCCCAAAGATGGCATAGATGTTTAATTAAAGTAAAAAAGATAATATAGGAGAGGAAAATAACACGGTAAATAACAATATGATAGTTAGGTATGACATAACTGTGCTCTTACACGCATCTAGATCTTGAAAAATTCCTATTTCAGGGTCTGGATGTGAGTAATGCCACCTTTTGCTGACGTTACGTTAAATCCCTGTGTTAACTGTAACGGAGCTCTGAGGATATGTGCTGTTAGAGAGAACGCTACTTTTGCATATCATTAGCGAGAACATCTGTTATAGTAACGCAAGGGCTCGTTACGGCTGAACATGGGATTTAAATGAGTTAAACTGGGTTAATATTACGGTATTCAGTTTAGTGGATAAGCGTTACTATTAACATGTTAATTTTGGTTAATGTCACATTAAATTGTCTATGTTTGGCATAGGTTGAACTTGATAGATGTACTGTATGTCTTTTTGCAACCTCATCTACTATGTAACTATGTAACTACATTGGTGTGAAAAAGAAAGTACACCCTCTTTGAATTCTATGGTTTTACATATCAGGACATAATAACAATCATCTGTTCCTTAGCAGGTCTTAAAATTAGGTAAATACAACCTCAGATGAACAACAACACATGACATATGACACTGTGTCATCATTTATTTAACAAAAATAAAGCCAAAATGGATAAGCTATGTGTGAAAAACTAAGTACACCCTTACTGCTTCCATAGGAATTAAGATGCTAAGTAGCAGACAGGTGCTGCTAATCAAATGCATGTACCGGGAAAAACAGGCTCCAGGGCACTCATGAAGCGATCCAAATCTCTTGTGGGTAAAATGAAAAAATCGTGGTCCCAGAGTAGAGTAGAGATGAAAAATATTTATTGCAACATACAAAGGTGAACAGTAGTAGCAAACTGAGGCAAACAAGCACTCTATATACTGTAGGTGCTGAACAATTAAAAAATCACATTTAGGTGAAATAGATTGTATGATCAAACAATACATTTAAGTACTGATTAGAATGAAAACCATAAAAGAATAATAAACAGGAAACATACAGAGGTAGAGATCATAAATGCACAAACCATGATACTCATGAATTGAGGCAACTTCCCGAAGTATTGATACACATAATAAATAATGCATCACACAATGTAATTGAGATGACTAAATGTATCAATATAATTATTCGGTTGCCTCAAAATAAATACCAATGACCTGAAACACTAGCGTTAATCTGTGATTGAAAAGCCACAATGGAACCCTCAATTCTATATTAATAATCTCATTATTGGAAAAAATCTTCAAAAGTAAACAACATTATGTTAAATGAGACATAATGTCTACTGAAAGGACGAATATATTATATAGTGAATGTCAGGTAAATGATCATTATTACCCCATGGAAGAAAACATTCAATATATAAATGCAATGATAATAAGTATCCCACATATGTGGTCTCTGGACAAGGAGAAAAAAGGAACAATTGGAATCATATGGACATATTACAGAAACACTGCTTGGTTCCAATAAAAATATACAACCTAAAAACGTATAACTCCTAATGTCCTAACCCACAATGTGGAATAAGCAAGGGCTGTATGTAGATAAAAAAAACACAAGATGATAGTAAATATGAAACATACATAAGCTAGAATAACACAATGAATCAGGCTAATTGGAAAACATACAGAAAAAAGAAACACACATGACATCAAAATGACTCAGCATCAGAGGAAGCAGTTGAGATCCCACTCTGAGTTCAATCCCGTGGTTGGAGTGTCCCCAGTGTGAAGATCCAAAAGACCTCCCTCTGATGCAGAGTTCTCGCTCTATCACCACCCCGTTTCAAAACAGGAATATGTTCAAGAGCTATACATTTGAACAATGTAAGGGAACCTGCTTGACATAACAGAAAGTGCTTGGATACTGGGTGATCATCATCCTTCTTGACTATGAGTCTAACATGTTCCTGTACACAAGTCTTCAAATGGCGTTTGGTAAGTCCAACATATTGTTTCAAACACCCACATGTCAAAAGATAAATAACATAGTCTGTTTGACACGTGATGAAAGTTTTTATAGAGAATGATTTTGTTCTCTCCATGTTTTCAAAAGTAGATGTCCACTGTATATATGGACAAATGTTGCAATGACCACATTTATAGGAACCCTTCAACTGCGGAAAGAATCCTTGACCATGATTCTTAGAAGAATGTGTGCTGAACATGGATGGTGAAATCAAATTGCCTATAGTTTGAGAGGCAGTAACAAGTTAAATCTGTGGGCTCTTGATCCCCCTCCTGCTCCTCCTATGAGTGATAGAAGTAAGGTGGTGACTCATGGCCTGTGTAAGCCTATCTGGTATAGGAATAGACCATGAGCCCGTCCCTTCTTGGTCCTCCTAGGAAGGAGTGGCCACTTTCGTTTAGTCCTGCTTCTGCTCTGGAAGAGAGAGGAAGTCCTGTTCCTGCTCTGGAAGAGAGAGGAGGCAGAGAGCTGTCAGTCTCTCCTATGGCAGGATGAGCGTGCTCACCCTCAGCCTTTGGCTGGGGGAACATCAGATTCAGCCACATAGGCCCTGTAGACAAGGGGCCCGCACCATCCAGAGGTCTGGGACCCCTGAGACTCTGCATCGCTGTGAGGAAGATCTGCAGTGGATGACTGCCATATAATAAAGACCCTTGTTTTGACCCTCCTGTCTAAGTATCAGACCTTGGGCAGGAAGGAGAGAATGCAGTAGTGGGGGCTGATTTCTGGACACCCTGGAACCCATTATGGCTGGAGGCGCTGAACACCCAGAGAATGAACCTAAGCCTGTCCTGATCTCCACTACATCGCAGATCATCTCAGCTCTCCTGACCCTAACAGGTATTGCACCACACACTAGGTTTCATAGGCTGTGTATCTCTCAGGGGGGGGGGGGGGCGGGCGGGAACAGTGCTACATGTATTTGAATATATATCTATATAATCTATATCTCAATACCGCTCAGGGTAGCAGTGCCTTTATTTCAGTTTTGTTCTAAGTTCTGCCCCTGTGGTCTGTAATAACTGCACAGAGAAAGCTGTATCTCCCTGCAGAGCTCTTACAGACGATTGCACTGTTTTTTTTTACATTTTAATAACACAGTATTGAAGCAGGGGGTCTCCAGAGCTGAACCGCATTTATTTCTGGTACAGGGAACCCCTGCTTCCCAAGTTACAGGCCCCGGTAAGGGGTGCCGGTATCCCCGCAAAGTTTAAATCTCCCAGTCATGTGACGTGGGATATTTAAACAATGCAGGGCGATACCGGCACCCCATACCAGAGCCTCTAACTCGGGAAGCAGGGGTCCCCAAGGCTGAAATGAATGTGGTTCGGCCCAGGAGACCCCCTGCTTCAATACTTTGTTATTAAAATCAAATAAAACAGCTTCATTACCTTAGCGGCTATCTGCTGAGGTAATGAAGGGGTTAAGCCAGTACCTGGTTTCTTGGGGGTAGAGGAGGTGGGTTAAGGGGGTAGTTGCCCCAGGGTGGGAGGTTAGACCTACCGGGAAGGTTACGGGAGGACTTAACCCCTTTATGGTAATGAAGGGGTTAACCCTTCCTGCTACCCACCGGAGAGGCCTAACTACAATATGGAGAAACGGGAACCAAAATAGACAGAGCACTACTTTCCAGCAGGTAGAAATGATCAAAAAAGCAGGGAGAGCGTTCCCAAAGTGAAAAAAATAGCTAATTTATTAGCAGCATGGATACATACAGCATACACAGGCAAAAAAAAAAAGCCTCCACCTACATGTTTCAAGCCTGTATCTTGGAAGTTGGGCTTCCCTGGAAATCAATGTGGTTCAGCTCCGGAGACCCCCTGCTACATTACTGTAATGTTTAAAATTTAATAAAACCCCAGCGATCGCTTGTGAGAGGCGCGCAGTTAGAGATACTGATTCAGCCTGTCTCTTACTGCGCGTCTTTTACAGACCGGTAAACTCCGATAGGATTAACACCGCATGAACCCCTGCTGTGTTAATCCGATGGGCTAATATGTCTGAAGTGGACCATCTCAGACCACCACGCGGCAGAGTGCAGGATTTACCCAGGTAAATGACTGAATAATGGCCGCTGCATCAGTATGTGAAACACAATCAAAATAACAATCTTATATTTATGGATTCAGTAATCTGCGATCAAGGTTATCTTCCGTCAATCCCAGGTTATCTGTCATTGAAGGGGGATTGCTGTGCTGTACATGTTTTTTAAGATTTGCGAATCTCTCCCTTAGTGTCAATTTTAGTATTTAACTGAATTAGTAACAATGGTTATGCACCAGAAGTGATGCTTCGATTGGTCTACTTGTATTCAACCAACAACCAATGGTAAAGAATAGAAGCTGGGGCAGTTATCCAGTAATCCATGAGTGGCACATATTACTGCAAGACAGCTGCTGATACACAGTTACAGGATGGCCAGTAATGTACCCCACAGCATCTATGTATTGTGTCTTAAAACACGAATCTCAAAATATTAATTTCCATGCAATCCTTACATGTTATCAACTTCTTAAACTATTGTTGAAAGGGGAAGGACATGTCTTCTTTAGGATTAAAGTGCAGCTGTTATATGATATTCACCACCTGCAAGGATGTACAGTACGTGCCCCTTACTGGGGTGGAGATTTGACAAACTAACTTAGTATTTTATTAATAAAGTGTGCCTGTCTTAAACCTGACTGTTCTAGAACTCCCAAACTCTCCTTACATACAGTATAATTATCAAACATATTCATAAACTTGACTCTCCCAAATGCAAAGGTTATTTATTCATCATATGCTGTGCTAGAAACATTTTCAGCTGAATGTAAGAAAACTCTTCAGGCTTTTCCTCCATAGCCTCAAAGAAATACTGCAGAAAGCAAGAGAGACGTTGGGATAAGGATGCTAGAGGCATTGGTTAAAATGATTCAACTGCTGTCTAAACTAAGGAAAATCAATGGTATTATTATCTATAAGCACGCTATCGGGGGGGGGGAAACGTAGATGCACGTGACAGAAAAGACGAAAAGGCTAAGTAACAAAATATGTTAAATATTTTAAACCTTTATAAAAATGTATTTCATGCTAAACCTCCATCCAATTCATACATAAAGCAAGCATAAAAAAACAGGAGGCTGTAATACCGTCCATTGCTCAAACATACACATTTAGAACAAGCAAAGTAGTTGTTGTTTAGAGCTTGGCTCTAATTACTATATAATCACATAGAATTGGCTCTTCTTTATATTGCTTCACAAATGAGGATAACGTATCTAAGTTATTTCAACAACTTTACAAAAACACGTGAGCATAACACTAAAGGTATTAAAGCACACTATTAATAAAACATGCTAAAATGCGTGATTTGAAAAATGTGTGCATTAAGAAACCAAACATCATTTTCCATATTGACACAACTACAATTCAGTATATTTGTTTGCCTAAGGACGATAGCAAAGGCTTTTTCAAATGATCATTTGCATGGCTGTCAAATAAATGACATTCCTCGAGGATGACAAAATATTTTTATGTTTAGATTAACAAGGTCATAGTGTTTTTTTTTCCTGAAGATACTGCAAATGCTTATCCACAACATTTCAGCGTACCCTTTTGGCTGAGGAGTTAAATTGGTTTAATGTAACAGGCAATGTTTTGGCAAAGATCAGCAAAATGTATGTAAACGATGGTAGAGATTTATTTTGGATAATGGAGGGGAGGCCTAGCATAAAAAAATGTGACTGACCTACTTCTGCCCATTATAATGGCCATGAATATGCTACAAAACCTACTTATACGTCAGTGATTTCAGTCAATGTAGCACCCAATTATTCCCATTAAGGTGACGGAACCATGGTTTAACAGAAGAAAACATTGCCAATGATCAAGGTTTTGTGTAATGATTGTTAAGAAATTAACTACAAATTTGCAAGAAATCTTAGTAATAGTCAAGTTAATGAGTGATTCTTGAAAATAGCCTTCAAGCAAACCAGCATGACTCTTTTCATTGATAAAGAAAATATTGTATGTAATACAGAACTTATTTATAGGATTTAAATTTTTAATTTTTCTAATGCTACGTCGATATTTTAAAGCCAAAACAACATCGGTTCTGGTCTAACTCTTCTGTCATGCAGAAAAGGTTGCCAATCTAAAACTGTTGTTTTTTAAGATTGACTAAACAAGCAACTCCTTGCACCTGTTTTTCCACCTGTTATAAATTCCCTTTAGTGTGCTCCTTTTTTGTGAAATTATCCAGCAGTTTTGTAGCTTGACGATTGATGTAAGAAATCCTATTCTCTGCCCGTTATATGTTACTGTGACTTTAAATCTGTTGCGGTCTGTCCTCAGTTTTTGCAAAAATGCATAATTATGACTAACTAAAAAAGTTATTTAACACAGATTGAAATGTGCAATCTCACAAAAATTACCTAAATCAGCCATTTGTATCATTCCAAGATTAGGCATGGGTTGAAAAGTTGTCTTCCATATCTTCATGTAATGGATTGTAGAGACAAGCAGGCAATCTTTTATTTGTAACAAAAAGTGTGTTAAAAATACAGAACATTGAAAAGACAGAATGCAAAATAGCAAACCCTAATCTCAAAGGATAAGAGGCATACCCCATAAATATGATGTCCATGGTAACATTTTAAGCCATAATGACCCTTTCTCAAGACTAAATAGGTTATCCAGAGGCAGTTCAGTCTCTAATATAGTGCCCCGGTTCATGCAAAACTAAAATCCGTTCAAAGTGCAATAAAGGGTGAGAGAGGGCGTGATGTCACCATCAACACTAATCATATAGAACCCCAATGAATCCAATGTACTGCAGACATGTGCCAGCAGTGTAACTCGTCCTCACACAGCACTACAAGCATGTGCAATGGACATACTGTATACACCGAAAAAGAATAGGCAGACAGGCGCATTAAGGGACATATGCTCATTTATTAATATATTAATATATCCAAATACATATAATAAGGAAGAAACCAACATAACCAAAGAATACAGCACATAAAAAGATTAAAAGGGTTAAAAAACAAAATGAGGCAAAGACGGGAACAGGACAGTATCGCATCCACACTACATAGTCAAAGAAAGGATCCGGAACTGATCAATGAACATACCAAAATGGCAAGGAGACACGAAGAGCCCTGCACAGCCTCTGCCTGAAAAACTCTACGGGAACAGTCTCACATGACTTCTACGCGTTTCGCACATAGTGCTTCGTCAGATCCCACCATATCCAGTGGCAAATTGGTCGCCATTAATGGGTCACACAGAAATAATAAAGTGGATCAGATAGGAAATAGGGAAAGGTGAATGTAAGCAAAAAAAAAATGTACAAAAATTGTAGCCTTTCAATACTGTGCAGTAGAAGTTAGGTTTGTTCATAGAGTCAATGACATCACACCAATCTTATGGTGTAGCAGCTACAGAATCGCTATCAGTGTATGAAGGGTCATGGGTTTGATTCCTGCATGGTATGGTAACATTATTAGTGTGTGTGTGTGTGTGTGTGTGTGTGTGTGTGTGTGTGTGTGTGTGTGTGTGTGTGTGTGTGTGTGTGTGTGTGTCCGTTAGCAATAAAGCATTGAATGTTATAATAAATAAATTTAAAAAAAAAACCTTGGAGGTGTTTTTAAAATTGGTAGCCACACTCAGACCGTGTTGTAGTGGATCGCGCTATAACTGGGTTGAGCTGTATGTACACAAATGTTTAAATGTATACAAATATCACAGATTATATAATATATTAAACTCACAATCTTGTCAACTCTTACAACTCTATCCTCTCCTCCTCTCTTGATCTGTATGCTTCTTCTCGGCTCAGACAAACCATTCCTCTAAATCACGGCTTAAATTCACAAACATGCTCCCTTCACACTTGCACTCGCTCCTCTGAATGCTTATGGAGGAAATCTCACACTTAGGCTGATTTTCTGCACTATACATTTCTCCTGACCCGTTTTAACTATGCACTCTCTAAAGCCAAACAACAGTACTTTTCTTTAATCATCAACACTCACAAATCCAATCCATGCCATTTTATTTCTCTGTATTTTAGTATCTCCTCCAACCTTCTCCTCCCACTTCCCATCCTTCCTTCACTTCTCTTCAAGCCTTTGTTGACTGCTTTAAAGGCAAGGTGGAAGCTATCCACAAGGGGATTTCTTCTGTCCCTTCCCCTCCTTCTACCTTAACCTCCTTCCACTTCTGACTCCTTTTTTCCTGTTACAGTTTCAAGATTCTAAGCTGATCTTCTTCTTATTCCTCTGACGCATGCCCTCTTTATCCTATCATTCACACCTTATCAGAACTCTAACTCCTGTCTTAGTCCACACTTTCACCCGCATCTTCAATTCCCCCTTGTTCTCTGGTACTTTGCCTTCTTCCTTTAAGCATGCGGTAGTCACAGCTATTCTCAAAAACGACCTAGACCCTACGTGCCTTACTAACTACCGACCTGTATCCCTTCTGCCGTTTGCTTCCAAATTGATAGAACATCTCATGTTCTCCTGCATGATCAACTTTCTTCATTTCATGCCCTCCTAGACTCTTTACAATCTGGCTTTCGTACAGCTCACTCAACATAGACTGTGTTCACTAAAGAAGTCAATGATCTACATGAAGCAAAATCTCAAGGTCACTTTTCCCTACTAATCCTACTTGATCTCTCATCTTCTTTCAATGCTGTCAATCACTCTTCTTTTTCATATTCTAAACTTTCTTGGTATCTGCAACAAAGCTCTATCTTACTTCTCATCATACATTTTCAATCGTACATTTTCTGTCTCTGTTGCACACGTCTTTGTCTTCTGTTGATCTGTGTTGGTGAACCTTAGGGCTCTGGCTGGGACCTCTCATTTTCTCTCTCTAAACACTTGGTGACTTCATCCTCTCTTTTGGCCTTAGATATCATCCCTATGCAGATTATATGCAAATATAGATTTCCACCCCTACCCTCACTCTTGCAATTTAGTCCCAAGTCCTTCGAACTATTGCAAAGATCTGCCCTTTCCTCTCTCAATCTGCTGCTAACACTCTCATGCATTCCCTTATCCTTTCACGTTTTGATTATTGTAACATTCTGCTAACAGGCCTCCCAGACTCACAACTTTCTCCTATGCAATCTATCCAAAATTCTGCTACTAGAATAATTTAATTTTCTCCCCAAAAAGTCTCTGCTCATCTTCTCCTTAAATCACTCTCCTGGCTTCCCATCAAATTTCAGATCACCTAAAAAGTTATCTGCCTTAAGTTTAAAGCTCTCCACGCATCAGCTCCTTCCTACATACAGTAATGGCGTTGATCTCTCATTATGTCCCCGCTTGTCGCCTGTGCTCTACCAATAATTGTCTCCTCTCCAACTCCTTTCAGCCCCACCGCTCTCTCTCACTGTAGGAAATACATCAGAGATTTTAAAGCAGGAGAATGTTTTTAGGGGGAAATCATATAGCCTTTTATTGGCCGAAGGTTTGACAACATAAAAATCAGCTTGTGATCAGCATAACAGGGTTAACAAAAACAAACAGGTCTAGCTCCTGTAGGGAGCGCTAATTATACCACAGCTTACACCCTATCTACAGGTTGGAGAGCTAAGCCCCTTACCAACAACAACATAAAAAGTCAGTGTGGAGGTTAGTTTAGCTTTGTGCCCCAGCTTCCTGTCTGGGATGGGGTGGGGGGTGAGGGAAGATACTTGTAACTCACCAAGAAAGAGATAGTGGGAAAATATGCAAATAATAAATTTTAAAGTAAATATTGTATAAACTCTTAAAAATTAGATATACAGAGCTTTGTACAAAACTTTAAAATGTATTAGACACATAACCCCTACTTTCTTAATGGCACTTTAAAAAGTATTCAAAGTAACATATTCCCTAACACATCATTTGTGAACTAGAACTTGTGAAACATACTGTATGTAGAATTGCCTCAAGGCAGAATGAGAGAAAGGACAAGAGTGTTTTTATTAAGTTAAGAGGTCTGCAGTAAGTTATGTTGTTTGTGCTAGTTTTCTTGTTGTGTATGAGTCTAAAAGGCTACAGTATATGAGGATGCTCACTGAAGCCTAAACACTGCAAACAAATACATTTTCTGTAGCTTGTTTTTGTGCTTTGAAATACTTAAAGCATAAGAGTTATGCATGAGAGATTGGGGACTAAAAAATCCAGATTTCAATTTTAACTAATGGTGTTTCTCTCAATTCAATTAAGAAATGAACTAAGGTCCACCATTCTGTGGATGTTACCAAAATTCGATTTCCAAACCGGAAAACAAAAAGCGGATTGAGCACTAAAAAATCCAGCCAGATACCTCAGAATCCACCATTGGATCTGTTTCGGTTGGATTTGTTGTTAAAATTGGCCAAATTCCGAATCCCTGAAATATAGCCTTTTCAAGAGAGAGGGTTAGAACCCACAACCTTTCTTATTCTGAGCAGTGTGTGCTAAACCAGCTGATGGGTAGCATCACTGTCACAGCACAGTTATGAGCTTTACTGCTCACACCTGTATATAATCCAGCTATAAGCATCTATCCCAGGTGTGATGAGTTTTGTGCACTAGGAACATTGAACTTGCAATGGCAACCAGGAAGTGTAAGTGGTCTGTTTCTAAAGAAAGAGAATAAAGGTAAATGCTGCACACCAACAATAAAAAAATCCAATAAGGTGATACAATTACTGGTGCTCCTGTGAATGGATGATAGCCTGCACCATACCCAGGAACGTAAGAAGGAAGAAATCGCAGAGCACTGACGGATTTGCTAAACTCTAATTTATTGAAGCCAAAAACACACAACATTTCGACCAAGCGGTCTTTCTCAAGTGATCTAAAGTGGCAGTTTCTATCACTTGAAAAAGATCGCTTGGTCGAAACGTTATGTGTTTTTGGCTTCAATAAATTAGAGTTTAGCAAATCCGTCAGTGCTCTGCGATTTCTGCCTTGTTCTGTTTCTAAAGAAAGCCAGTGTGAGGGAGCTGCAGGTATGAGCAATGAGAAAATCAAAACTATGCTGTGACGATTCATTGAAATATACAGCTCAACCCCGTTTTAACGCGATCCGTTACAACACGAATCCGCTTATAACACGATGCAAGCGTGGCTCCCAATTTTTGTATATATGAATACTTTACAACACGATTATTGGTATCTTAAATACTTTATTGTACAATGCATACAATTGTACATTATTTCTAAAGTGATCCGCTTATAGCGCAATGAGACTCTTTGGACCCCAAGCACAGCGTTATAACGGGGTTAATCTGTACTTTGTTTATTCGATTAGCATAAATCCCACGTGTGCTCCATTTTTAGCACAGGGGTCCCTCCCTATGTTACTGTCTCATCTCTCCAACCCTCGCTCATCTTTCAAGGAAGAGTTGAATTTCCACTAAATAGAAATATTAATCCTGTTTATGTGTGAAACTGTCCAAAATGCATTCACAAAATTGTGAGTTCGACAACCCTCCCCCCCATCCCAAATTTGATTGCCTGGAAAACGTTTCACCAAACCTCAAACCAAATAAGTAAACTTTCAGCTAAATATCGCCAGGCAATGAGTGAAACATGGTGTGTGTGCCCTATTTGTAGTCTCAGGATTAAGTCAATCTAGTGATATTAGAGAATTTTGCAAATTAGCATATTGAATACAATTGCAAAGCAGGTTGACTTAATGAATGGTGAATCGCTTGCAAGCTCTGAATTAGCTGCAGCTTTTTTCACGACTCAAAAAGGGCATATTTTTCGAGGTTTGCCAAAGTTTCACACATTTCTACTGCTCACAGCTTTAATAGATCAAAAGATTTTCACACCTGCCGTACTTTGTCAATTGCATATAAAAACCATGCAGACACATAAAAAACTAATAACAAAATAAATTTTAACCTTCTTGATGTATGTTTACATTTATGTTAAACAAGCAATTGGTCAATTATTTTAAGAAAGGCATGCATTTGTAGCTAAAATCAACTTGTATGTTAGTGTAGATTAGCACGTGAGCAAATTAATCTGCTCAGTCTCAGACCTTAATATTCTATTTTAAATGTATTGCACAATAACATATTTATTTAGTAATAGAATCTTGTCACTTAATATAATTTTTTGAAAATATTTTTCAAATATTAGTGAGTATTTGAAAATAAAAAATCTTGCTTCTTACTCCTAGGAGGAAAGGGTAACCTATTTAACATTCCATGTGACTGTGTTGAACTGTGGTCCTGCTCTCCCAGCAAGCTGTGGACATTCAAAAAAGTGCAGTACCTGCACAAAACGCGTCAGAGGTCCCTTTTCTGACTCTTGTTTTTCATTTATGCTGCTATACGTTCAATAAAACTTTTTTGACACCTTGAACCAGCTTCAGCCGCACTTCCTTACTTTGGAACGCATCCTTCAGCATTTGACACGTAGTGCACCGCCATCTTTCCTCTCACGCTGGGAAGAAGTCTCCATTGTGAATACACAGGGCTGAGAGCACGCAGATTCCAGGATTTCATAGACAGAGGTCGTGAGTACCCCCATGGGGAATCCTACTATTTAAGGTCTAGCTCTAGGGTTCTTGGACTTATAGATTTATGGGTTTGGGCTCCGCATTAAAGTGTTTACCCTTACATCCTAAGACATCTAACCACCAGATATGCAACCCTAAGTATGAGCGTTAATTACCTGAATTAGAATGTACTCACATCATAATCCTGGACATGTCAATAGATGATTTTTAAAAATAACTCTGCTTGATATCTTTTGGAGAATTGGACTAGGAGATTAGTCTCCGTTTTTTCTATTTTGACTGCCCACAATGCCTGCACTACCCTCCGCGGCTCTGGCAACTCTCACCACGCTCCCCCCAGCCTTCGCTGCCAGTCACAGCTGAGGTAAGGGGACAAACGGGGGACCAGGGGGGGACCAAGTCTATATTCTCCCCCTGGTGAAAATACCAACGTCCCGGCTTGGGAACAGCGTAACATATAACCATCAGCAGAAGTTATATAATAAAAATGCAGTCTCTTATGTACAACTTAACACAGTAATGGCTTTAAATCAAGTTATACATTTCAGTGAACATGACAATCACCGACTTGATCTTACTGCGGGACCACTGCTGAGCCTCATAGTGGGGTGCCCCAATTGTATCATAGGTTACCCGGTTTGGCTGTACCTAGCACGCTGACTTCTGCAAAGCCCGTCTTCCTATCCCTCTGGAGAGTAATGTACGTAGTCCTGAGGCTCAGCCACTCCCATTGGGTGTACTAGTGTCTCTGTAAAGTCTATTTGAGGTATGACGCAAGGGCTTCTGGGGTTTAGAGGGGGGCTCATTGGAGCCACCGCAGTAGGTGTTGGTTGGCTGGGCCCATTACCCGTAGTTCCTTTGAGAGGTGCCCTTTGAATTCTGGGTACCCTTTAAGAGGGTCCCTCCATAGGATCCTCTACGGTTTCATTGACTGTTTCTTCAACTTCTTCCGCAAAGTCCTGCTCACCATCCAGTGGTATGGCTTCTATTTCTCGCTCGTCATCCCCCACTTGTGGGATAGGTGGGAGATGATTCCAGTGCCAGACCCTTACCCGGTCGTCCGTGTCTTTTATACGGTAGACCGGGAGGCCCGGCATCTGCGACTCAACCTCTAACACTTTGTCTCGCCAACGGTCGGCCAATTTGTGTTTCCCTGGGATTCCGAGGGATGAATCTCCCAATGGTCATAGCGCCTTTTGTTGTTGGCATTCAACTGGCAAGAAGACTTTTCTGCCAGTTGATAGGCCTGCTGCAGGCTTTCTTGGAGACGTTGCACATATCAGAAGTGCGTCCTATTGTGTACCCCATCGGTTGATACCCTGAGATGCACATCCACAGGCAGCCTGGCTTCTCGTCCCGAACATAAGGAAGTAGGGGCAGAACTCTGTGGACTCGTGGCGGGAACAGTTGTAAGCATGTACCAATGCTTCCACATGATTGCTCCACTAACTTTTCTGGGCGCCTTTCAGGGTACCAAGCATATCGAGTAGTGTCATGTTAAATCGCTCCGGCAGAGCGTCTCCCTCTGGATGATGGTACGGGGTCGTTCGGGTATTAGTCCCTGATGAGTTTACTCTCAAAGTCCCACCCTTGATCGGAATGTAGGCGATTGGGTAGGCCATAGTGCACAAAGTATCTCTCCCACAGGATCTTCACCACCATGATGGTCTTCTAGTCTTTGGTGGGGAAGGCGAGGGCATAGCATGTGTAATAATTCGTGATGACTATCACATTATCAATGCCTTGGGCGTCGGGTTCAATGCACAGGAAATCCATGCACACCAGATCCATGGGACCTGAGCTCTTCAGATGAGCCATTGGTGCCGCTCTGATGGGGAGGATTTTGTGCTGGATGCATCGTGAGCACTGGCGGCAGTGTTGTTCTACTGACTCTCGCATCCGTGGCCAGAAGAACTGGTCTCGTATCAACCCAAAGGTCTTCTCTATGCCGAGATGGCCATGGTCATCATGCAGTGATCTCAGGACCCTATGTTGCAAGTTCCTGGGCAGGACCAGTTGCCTTCTATCTGGGTGGTTATGGTACTGCAGACCATTGTCAATTTCAAATTTGTCCACTTCTCGCATGAGTATGGCGACCATGTCGCTAGGGGCACGTTTCAGAATTTCAGGCTTGTTTTGCTGGACGGCCTGGCGGGTGATGCCAGCCACCGGATCCCGTAATTGATATTGTAGCATATCCCTCCACGCAATGATTTTATCTGGGGTGATGTTCATCCCCTCTGGGTCCCAGTAGGTGGCGGGGATGGCCTTGGATTGGCATCCCAAGGAATCCACGACCCTCAGTTCTGAGAAGGCCACTTTAACGTCTACGATAGCCCCCGTGTTGCACATAGCTCACATCTCTGGTCCAGTGATCTCCTCCTAGAGGTGGTCATCTGGGGTATATCCAGTTCCGGTGTTCTTGATAGGGCATCAGCTCCAATGTTCAGAGGCCCCGGTTTGTACTTCAGGGTGAATCAGTAGTTTGACAGGGCCGCCAGCCATCTGTGGCCGGTGGCGTCCAGTTTGGCCGTCATTAGTATGTACGTCAACGGGTTTTTGTCCGCACATCGAAGGCGACACCGTACAGGTAATCATGGAGTTTGTCCACGATCGCCCACTTGAGAGCGAGGAACTCTAATATTGAGGACAGGATAATTCTACTCACTGGGAGTCAAACTGTGGCTGACATAGGCTACTGGTCGAAGGCCAGATGAGTACTTCTGGTGCAGGAATGCACCCAGGCCGTTGAAGCTCGCATCCATATGAAGGATGTAGGACTGCTTGGGATTGGCGTATGAAAGAACAGGCGCCTCCTTTAAGCTCATCTTCAGGCCGATGAACAGCGTTTCACAGGTGGCCTTCCACTTGTCACCAAACGGTAGTCGCGCGGAGCTGGCTTTCTGCCCTGTATCCTCGGGTATATTTTGAGAAGGTTGTTCAGGACCTTTGCTTTGCTGGAATACCCCTCCACAAATTGGCGATAATATCAGCAGAAGCCTAGGAAGGAGCGTAGCTCCATGACGTTCTCTGGTCTTGGCCAATTCACTATGGCTTTGACTTTGGCAGGATCGGTGGCGATTCCATTCGCAGATACTATGTGTCCCACGTAGGTCACTGAAGTGTGGCAGAAACGGCATTTGTCTGACAGCTTCAGGCCTTCCTGGCCTAATCGCTCTAGCACCTTCAGCAGATGTTCTCCATGCTCCTCCAGGATCTTACCAAAAACAATGATATTGTCCAGGTAGACTAAGCCTTCCCTGGGCTTAATGTCACCGATAGTCTTCTCCGTCAGCCGCTAAAATATGGCGGCAGCACCACAAATGCCTTGGAGCATACGGGTGAATTGGTAGAAGCCAAGCAGACACACGAAGGCCATCTTCTGCACTCATGGGTACCTGGTAGTACCCAGATCTCAGGTCCAGTATGCTGAACCATTGGCTTCCTAACAGCGCGTTAAGAATTTCTTCAATCCGCGGAAGAGTGTATTGGTCAGGTACGGTGCAATTATTCAGTGCATGATAATCCACACACAGGCGGACTGACCCATTTTTCTTTCTCACAACCACGATTGGTGATGAGTATTGGCTATGGGACTCCGTCACAATACTCGCCATCTCCATCACTTGTAGAACATGTCTCACGTCATCCACATCTCGAGGAGCAATGCGACGGGACCGTTCCCAGAAGGGAGTGGTATCACTTAACCGGATGGTGTGTTGGGCGTTTCGGATGCAGCCCACATCCATCTCCACTGGTGGAGAACACATTCCTTTGTCGTCCAACTTGGCCGTCAGTCGATCCCTCCACTCTGCCGACAGTGTTAACTCCCCAAAGTCATATGCCATTTCAGATGGTGGATCTTGCATGGCAGCGGTGCTCACTTGTGTGTCCATCGCCTCGATGGGAGTAACTGGGTATATCCTACCCAGCTGTTGACCTTGGTCGAGGGCATGGTGTACGGAGGGATGTTTTGTTTAAGCACCTGGATCTTACCCGTCGGTATCAAGGAATTCCATACTCGTATCTCGGCCATACACTGGCGACACACTTTATTCGAGCTCGGCTAGTCCCACGAATTCGGGTATACCCGGGTGTATTGAGGTTTGTGACTGTTTTCTGCCCGAGTGCATTGAGTTATTTTCCGGCAGGGATTGAAGCATTTTATTCCCGCTGGCTGCAATACTGCACAGTATATATATATATACTGCATTACAATTCATGAATTTATGCCATCTGGTAGACACGCGAAGCATTGCAGCCTATTAAATCCTAATCATTATCATTTAACAGATCAGCCGCCCATCAGCCAGGCATGAACCGAGACTGGGAAGGCAAACGCAACGGGGCTTGTCAGAGGTGAGGAGCGGCGCATTCCAGGTATCTGCCAGGTACATACCGGGTATTTGCTCGAATAAAGTGTGTCGGTGCAGTATGCCTGTAACATCGGTTGGTGTCCTCTTCTGGCATGCTCTCCAGCGAGAAGAGATGATCGGCCTTGTCTCGGGCCTGGATAGCAGCAGCTGCGTACATGACCTTTAATGCCCCTGGTGGAATCTCGGTCAATCTTTTGCAGTGATTGAACAGGTCCCCATATCCACCGTGGGCTGATATCTTGCAGCACTCTTCTCGTAGTACTGGGTGGATCTGTAGGACAGACAGGGGTAGTTTGCCAGCATCTTGCAAGTAGGCTCTGATCACCGCCGCACCACATTGGTGTTGGTTCCAAATATGAAGGGAAACTTAGGTATGGCCGAGTCTCAAGGCATAATAGCGCCTCCACATCCATGGTGTGGGACTTCCAGACGAACCTGCACCACGCCATCGATGGGGTAATCCTCATTGCTGAGGCACCGCAGCTTCATCTTGTTGGCCGACTGCAAGGGCAGATGTTTCAGATGTTGATCATAGAATGGCCGGTACACAATGGTCACCTGGGACCCAGTGTCCAGCAAAGCTGATGCATATATGCCTTCCACAAGGACACAGATGATGGCAGCTGGTCCTACGCGATGGTAATCGTCTGATGATGAGGTTTCATCAGGTTTTGCCTCTGGTGCACTCTCTAAAGGCGGGGAGGTTGTTTCTGCGGTCTGAAACTTGCACATCATGGACTTAGGATGGAATGTTCTAGTTGGAGTTTATTTTGGTTCCAGACAGCCCAGCGAGAAGTGACCCTTCTGGCCACAGTTATAGCAGTTGAGGCCACTTGGGTCACACGGGCCCTGTAGGTAGGGGATGTTCTCCCAGATGTCCTGTAGGTGACTTGGGAGGAAAATCCTCCTCAGTGCTGTAGGTCTCTTTGACCTTCGAAGCTGATTCCCCCTTGGCTTCACCCTTGAGGGGCTGTTTGGCCTTTTGTGGGGCATGAAAGTGAATCTGGACTTCGTTCTTTCTGATGTGCCACATCAATGTAGCTAGGGGGTACGGCGGTGGCAGGAGAGCCTCGCATCAGAAGGGCTACTGGGTGTAAAGGTAGTGATCTCTTCAGCAGTTGTTTGAACGGTACTAGTTCACCACGGCGGCCGAAATGATTTTCTTAGAGAGCAGTGTCCACAGGGATAGTTGGAGCATGCGGACAAATGTGGATAATGTTTCTCCCTCCTTTTGGCGGAGAGCCTTGAATTAAGCCAGGAGCTCGTCCTCGTCATCTTCGCTGATATAATATTGGGTTACGAGTTCCACTAACTCGTGAGCGGTAACGTCTCCCTCTGTGTCTCAATGCATCCATACTACTTGCACGGTCGGGGGTCGGACGCATTAGGACAGCCTTTGTTTCTTGACGGCCTCTGAGCAAGACCACTTATCCATCACGTGGAAAGCGTGCTCCCTCCAGGTCTCGAACCCATCTTCTACTAAAGGCGTGGGCACTATCCTGGAGAAGGCCTTGAGTTTTCTGTAATTCTGCGACTTTGAAGACATAGTTAGTGCCTCCACTAGTTGCGGTAGGGTTGCTCCCAGTGTGAAGCTGCCACTTGATAATCGACCATCATTTCCAGCCCCTGGACAAGGGGTGGGTGACTGTGGGGGACTCCCGGCCCAGCTGAGGGCCCCTTGCACGGCACATGTGGTAAAGGTAACCCGGGGTAGGGGTAGGACTACCCTGTTGGGGGCACTGGAGACTGGCGCAGTAGTCGGCCATCCTCCAAGGAGAGGGGGGAAGGTGGGCATTGCGGCTTGAGAAGGGGGCTCTGAGGAGAGTCCTGAGGTGAACATTTCCCGGATCTCTATTAACTCAGGATATATGGGCGGGTAGCCTTCGGGCGGGGCATCTGGGGTTTGGAGAGTCTGTGGGGCAATCCATACTTTGCTTAGACCGGGTCTTAGGTAGTCCCTGATCTCTGTTTGGGACATGAGAGCGGGGACATTCCCCACTGTAACCACGTGGCTGGGGGGTTCTTTGACCTTGAAGGCCCAGGCATGGACCTTCTGTCTTAAGGGAACCAGCATTGTGGAGACTTAGATTGACTTAATTTGACTGCTGAGTAGGGCACCCCAGGTCTGAGAGCTCAGCAGCGCCTCCATATGTAGCCTCCTTCCCCCCTGTGTCTAGGGACGCTACCGTGGTGCTTTACCTGGATGGCTATCAGGAGGCCTGATTCTCCACTGAAGGCAGCCTGGGGTGACTTATACACATATACATCACCTCCACCTGGAAGGGATCCGCACGCAGGGAGATACCCCTTTCCAAGACAATGTACCCAGTAATTACACACAGGTTATGGTATTTACTGGACACCTAATCAGCATCACAATAATACAACACAATGCATACACTCTGTAGATTTATATAACCCCACAGGGTATTCCCACCGTACATGGGGTGCAGGGGCACCAGAGCCCTAGTGTACTTCCCACAATGTCAATCCCACCCAAGTATGATTCATAGGGCCAGTCTGATCCAATAACGCCTTCCTTACGGAGCATCCCACCATAGATAGTCTCTAACAAAGATGACAGCCTGGTCTCAGACCACAGGCCTGAAGCATTGCGTGATGTCCGTCGCTGTGTCCCTGACACTTGGCACTACAGGGGCAGTGTCCCTATCAAAGGGGCCTTCCCTGAAGCAACCACAAGCTTACTGGATTGGTGCCTATATGAGACCTAAGGGGTTCATCTGACCTAGTCTGAGTGCCACTGACACTCAGACCCTACTTTCCCCTTCCTGGTCCTGGCTCTGGCTCCAACTGGCGTGGCTGTCCAAGTGCACCAAATGTATCTCTTGGTGAGCAGGAGAATCCGGCTGCATGATTGTTTGCTGTGTAGCACCTGATCTAACAGCCCCAGGGGCTGCTGGGGACTCTAGTTCCCCTGCGGGGCTTTGCCTAACATGGCCGCCACTACTGTCCCCTACTGCCCATGCATCGCCTCCGTGTAATGGCCGCCGCATCGGGGACTGCTCTGCGCATGTGTAATGGCACTGCGCATGAGCGATCAATACCAAAATGGCGGCGCCCTGAACAGGGAGCCGCCACGGACCTCCGGCGACCCGGTCGCCTCGTCTGACTGCCCGCAATGCCTGCACTACCCTCCGCAGCTCTGGCACCTCTCCCTACGCTCTCCCAGGCTCCGCTGCCAGTCGGGGACCAAGGCTATATTTACAAACCGCAACAATTAAAGGAAGAATTTACCCAAAGTATTTAGGGTATTTTAGCAATGCTAAGATTGTATGAAATGTAGGTTTTTATTTGTATTTTGCGGGATAAAGCGGCAGTAACTAATGTTTGCTAATTGTATTACAAGTCATAACAACTATTGAATATTCATAGTTCTCCTTCATTTTACACATATCCCTAATGTTGTGTTAGTTATCTACAAGCATTCAGGGCAGCCAACAGGGGGGGTGGGGGGGGAGCAGAGACAACTGTTCCAGTTCCAGCAGTTCCAGCAGTTCCAGAGGGGCTAGGCTGGCATTGAGATAGTAATGCTGCTATCTTCCCAACATTTCCTTTTTGATACGTTCAAATTTTTCCCATGAACATTTATATTGAAGGCAGATCAGCAAAGAGAAAGATATTTTTTTTTAGCATGTATCAACGTGACTTGTGCCTATTTTCCCATGTGTGGAATCTTGCTAAAATATTGCCTAATAAGTACGGTTTCTCCAAGATAGGAAAAAGTTGCCAGGGCTCAAGACAAAACAAACTATATCTAAACTGCAATAAATAATTCGGTTTTAAATAAAGAAATGTGATAGAAAAAAAGATTTATCCACTCCTAGTTAACATTCCAGCCCATTCCTAATAATTTTATAATCACTAAATGGAGATGCTGGCACTCTATAAACAGCTGCCAAAAATCAGTTTCCCTGATTCCATGAGACCCCCACTGGATACAGTAAGAAACATGGCAGATCCTGTCTGTACCATACTAAGATGTATTACATTCTATACAAGTAGCCATGATTATTAATTTGTTGTTTTTTTTGGCAACGGCCCTTCTGCATAAAGATTTCTACTCAATATAAGAAACCTGATATCACCTACTGTACTGTACATTTGATACAGGTATAGCAAAACCATGTTTGTGGTGCATCAACTGTAAATACATTTCTCAGGACCTTTACGATACAAAGTTATCTCGGTCAACTCAATTAAACTTTAAAAACTTCTAAGATCTTTTACCTTAAATGGTTTATGCTATGTTGAACCCAACAATACATGTAATATCTTACATGTGAATCCCCTTTGACCTTATTTGACCTTATCTTCTATTGTAGGGACAGATTATGCTAGGGTTACTGTACATAGTAAAAGATAAGAAGGCTAGTGAGGGCAACTTTGTTGAGCTGGGATTGTAAAATGATAGTAAATATCATAAAAATATATATTTTTTGTTAAATAATAATTTAAAATTTTTGCAAAATTATCCTGACGTTTGTAAATGCTGTAACCTAAATTTAGGGTGGATTTTAATACATTTATATCTTCCTTATCTCTCTGTTATTATTGTCCCCTATACTAACTGGCTCTCAGATATGGAGTGAATCTCCATAACATATAGGGGTCTATGTACTATGTACTAATTATCGCATATAAATATTGCTTTCCGAAAATAAAAAAAATTATAATGCGCTTGTGGGCGCCTACAGTATATACTAAGCTTTTATTCTTAATGTGCAGCTTAAGCATTAAAAAAGGGCTTAGTCAGTTATATTGGTGCAAACAAATCATTTGTGCATGACACAAAGATGTAAATGAGATGTACTTAAAAGAAATTGGCTCTGTGCACCGAAAAAAATAGTTGAACCTGTGTCAAGATCGCCCACCAAGTTGAACTCTAATAAGTCTGTTTATATTGTTACCGTAGAATTAGAAGTGTTTAAATTTCTATATATCGTAAATTATTTTTACACAACACAGATGTGTCACATACATTAACAACATTTTATATTTTCACAGTATGGCTTTCATAAAATACATTAAACTAATAATTGATATACATAATTAGGTTTTATTTAAATTGTATTAACTAGGTATGCAACATGAGGCAATGCATCAAAAGTTATTTCAGACAACAAATGATAGGGCAGATTCATCAAGTGCCGGTACAGGATAGTGCACCTACTGTAATCTGGAGTCAGTAGCACTAAACATTTCCAACTCTAAATGAATCTGCTCCTATGCATAATTATGTAAAAAGTCACATAACAACCTTCAAACATACCACACAAATTTTATTAAGATCTGAACTTCTATTTTTACACAATAAACAATTTCATGTTAGTACACAGGCCCCTAAATATGTTATTGCTGGGTGGGGCAGTCTTGTTGAAAGCAAGGAAAATTATTTTTGTCTGATCCTTTTTTTGTTGCTTTTTTTAGATGCATCAAACACTAAGTTTTGCCTGTTAAACCCATCGGCACCAGTCAGTTCAGTCTAGTGAGGCTACACCTGTACACCCTGCAAAAAAAAGCCCACAAATATTCTGTAAAATCTGCTGCAAGTAATTATTTATATGAGGCATAAACTAATCCTGGCACAGATGAAAAAGATTGGAGAATTATGTAAACATTAGATAGAACAGAATAAACCATCTGTGAAACGCTTAAGTATGACTAACAATCCTAAACATGTTAGTGTGACTGGTAAAAGCCAATATAGCAGCATTGTTAATGGGTGTATAATAATACACATTAAAATTTGAAATGCAAAATCTATCTTCATTCACATTTTTTGAAACCTGTATTTCAAACAGTATCTATTATTTGGATTTGGCAGTGACAATAACATGGAAGGTATTTTCTTCAACCTTTAGAGCAAAGTTCGCCAATTATAGTCTGACGGAAATACACCATATGGTCCGTATCTGCCAAAAATTTCTAGGCTTTTATGTGAATATGTTAGTGATGCAGTATACGGGTGTAAATGCTATGGTTTAGACATACATAAAAGTTAGTTTCAGTAACTTTAACACCTGTATTGAGCTCCTAAGTACTGTATAGTAAAGGTTACTCATCACATGTCTTTCCAAGGGACTAAAAAAATCAAATCGAAAAAGTAAATGACATCAATTTGATGAGAGTTCAAATGTCTGATCCATTTTAAATTCAATTGAAAGTTACATAGTTACATAGTTACATAGTTACATAGTAGATGAGGTTGAAAAAAGACGTACGGCCATCAAGTTCAACCTATGCTAAATTTAGACAACAGATACTTTATCCTATATCTATACTTAATTATTGATCCAGAGGAAGGCAAACAAAAAACCTCAGTCATATCATCCAATGATGTCTCATAAGGGGAAAAATAAATTCCTTCCTGGCTCCAAGAATTGGCAATCGGATTAATCCCTGGATCAACATATTTCTTGTTTACTTATTTGGTATATCCCTATATACCTTTCCTATCTAAAAAGATGTCCAACCTTATTTTGAACAAATCTATTGTATCTGCCATCACAGTCCCCATGGGTAATGAATTCCACATTTTAACTGCCCTTACTGTAAAGAACCCTTTCCTTTGTTGCTGGTGAAATCTCCTTTCCTCCAGCCTTAAGGGATGGCCCCGAGTCCTTTGTACTGCCCGTGGGATGAATAATTCTTTTGAAAGCTCCTTGTATTGTCCCCGAATATATTTGTATATAGTTATCATATCCCCTCTTAGATGCCTCTTTTCTAATGTAAATAAATCTAATTTAGCTAGCCTCTCCTCATAAGTTAGATTGTCCATCCCCTTTATTAATTTGGTGGCTCTTCTCTGGACTCTCTCTAGTTCCATAATGTCTTTTCTTAGGATTGGTGCCCAAAATTTTACTCCATATTCAAGGTGAGGTCTTACTAATGCTTTGTAAAGGGACATAATTATGTTTACTTCCCTTCCATCCATTGCCCGTTTGATGCAAGATAAGATCTTGTTTGCCTGTATTGTACCTGTAGATAGCATCAGAAACTCAAAGGGCCTTATTCTATATAGTTGATACAGGCCTTTGTGGGCTGGAAATGTCCATTATTACAAGGCCAAAGGCCACATCAGAATATATAGAATAAAGCCCTTTTAATTATTTAAAGAGTCAGACTATTTCGACGGTGAACAAAAAACAAAATAAAACCAACAACTTATCAATGGAAATGTCTTAAAATGTTATCATCCTTAAAGGAGTTATTTTTATTTGTGTCCTGTGAAAAATATATATTTATTTTTATTTTCAGCAAGTCTAATAAAATGAATGTCTATCAGCTGTTTGACTAATGATGGCACAATAATTATTTCCTACAAAATAAAAAAGAAAAGGGGAATTGATTGGTAATATGCCTATGTATGCAAGGTTCCTCAAACATGTCTAATCATGAAAGAGACTAGGTGAAGATCTCAAAAGCAACATACAGTAATATATAGTGTGTCTATAAGTAGTCAATATTCAAGTTTCATATTACTAACAAGAATATTTTACTGTCATAATAAGACTGTCAAGATAATAAAATAGTACAAAATCCCCCACGATATCTGGAAGTCATTTAACGTTAGAAAAATGTTGTTTGCTATAATTGGAAATTGTAATTTCTTGTTGTTTGCTACTAAGAAGAAGCCACAGTCAATATTTTAAATAGGTCACATCCTGGAGCTGGCATTATAGAAAGGTTCCTTACAGTGAAAGGCTCATGATATACAGGCATACCCCGCATTAACGTACGCAATGGGTCCAGAGCATGTATGTAAAGCGAAAATGTACTTAAAGTGAAGCACTACCTTGTTTCCCCACTTATCGATGCATGTACTGTACTGCAATCATCATATACGTGCATAACGGATGTAAATAACGCATTTTTAACAGGCTCTATAGTCTCCCCGCTTGCGCACAGCTTCGGTACAGGTAGGGAACCGGTATTGCTGTTCAGGACGTGCTGACAGGCGCATGCGTGAGCTGCCGTTTGCCTATTGGGCGAAATGCCCTTACTCGCGAGTGTACTTAAAGTGAGTGTCCTTAAACCGGGGTATGCCTGTGCTGTACATTGCTATTTTATTTGTGTGAGACACTGTGTTGTTTCTGTAAAGAACGAAGCATCATGTGGTAGAAACTGCAATTTGGTGTTACATTGATGCAAATAGCTATTTGGAGTCTGCATTTCTTTCAGTGTCAATGTATCTAGCTACCTTTTCATCACTTCTGGTTGCCATGGTGCCATCTGTGTGAGAAAGAGACGTGGGATTTGGGTAAATGGAAGAACAGGATGAATTATGGAGATGCTGCACAATGTTATAATGAGATTTTTCTTTAATTTCTGCACCTTGGCTGTCAGCTTTCTCCTTTTTATATTAAAAATCAACATCTACCAGGAGCTTGTAAAACCTACCCGCAATGAAAATATGGTAATCACACACATACCCCGTGTAACTTTACAATAATCCTAAATATTGGGTGTTCAGTGTAAATGGCCAGATTAAAGTGTCGTGTAAAAAATTTTAACTACCGTCTTTTAGTTTTGAAACTGACAAAAGCAGAATGTAAAATACGGTACATGCTTGATACATGTACAGTAGGAGTATTTTTAGAAGTATAATATATAGCTTACCATATGTATATTGTAGGTATTCATGGTGTGCGATTCTGTCAAGAATTAACACTTACAGTATTCTACTGTACAATAGAAAGTGTGTGCATACTACCTTTATCACACAAATACAACGTCCTATTATGAAACAATATTGCACCCCATAAGATTTTATCAGAGTTCTTTACTAATTTGAGCTGCATAGTGAGAAATCAAAACCCATCAAAGGAATTGTTGTGCAAAAGCTCTTGCACACTGTCATCAATCTGACTACACATTTATTGCATACGCAAAATAAATTCAAGATGACGAACAAAAAATATTTCTACAAGCTACGTGGATGTAGCATTGATTTAAAAAAATATATTCATTTACTGTTCCATTCTATTATTCATTCCATTTTCAGATGACATTGATTACTATATATATATTTGAATTACATTTAAATCTGCTAATTCGGGAATCTACTAAATATATATTTAAGTCAATAAATATATACCTCTAATAATATATACAATATGTATTCTTCAAATACGTTTATTTTTTATTGTGTCACATTTATGCAGGCATAGGTTTAAATTAAAAAAAAAACATCTAAAATGGCCTATGCTTCTCAGTTCAGAAAACCAGAGAAAGCCAAATATCGACTTCATATGGCAATGTGCTGCAATTTTTCCTGCCTCTGAGTTTCAATCACTTCTCATTTTTCTTTTGATTACCCTAGTATAATATACATATACAGTACAGTATGATTGTGGTTAAAATCTGTATATATAATTGAAACAAATCCATTGTTTTTACGCAAGAATAGTAATATATGGTACTGATTTAATAAATTCCTCATCTGGTTTTGTGTAAAGATAGATGGACACAAATGACACGACTCTGTTTAAGAACTGGAGAAAGGAAATAGATGAACATTATCAACTATTTCCAACATGATGCAAGTTAGGGACCATAGGGGAAGAAAATCTGAAAAATGTAAAGGATGCAGAAGAGCCAAGTCACTCCTCATTTCCAAACCTGCAAGATGATTAAGAGCCACCACACAGCACTGGAGCAGTGAGAGTCAGACTGTAAGTGAAGGGAGCAGCCTTGATTTCCGGTTCACTGGAGCTGTGTGATGGAATGCATGGGAAGGAAGCCAATCTGAATACGCATGGGATGCAGGTCTGTGCTATGTGTCTTGGATATACTGTGTACCTGAAGCAGGAGTGCAGGGACTCTTTTTTGGAGGTGGTGGGTGTTGAACATCTAAAATCAGTAACATAGATACATTACTATAATGTTTCAATATATAAATTCAGGGGGGACCTAGTGACAACCCCCATGACCTGTATGTAGCTTTCTCACATTATATGGAATTGTGTTGTGTGATCAAGAATTGTAAATATTATCTATATACAGTATACAATATAAGTTTAAAAAAACCTGAAGATAAAATGTGGTGAATTATTAACATTTAATATCTAATAGCTCAGGGTTTTGAACACCTCAAAAAGCACTGAATGGAATTCCATTAAAATATATAATTGGTGAAAATAAATAAAACTGCATTTGATGGGTTTAGTTTGCTCTTTTGTTCATAATGCTCGGTACTTTGCGAGTTGCCGTGCTGGGTACATACTGTAGCACTGCAGTGCTATTGCTACTGGGCCTATAACATATACAGTAGCTCGGCTCTGTACAGCACTGAACAGGTTAAAGGAAATATAGTCCTTTTCAGCCACTCTGTCGATGATGTACAATCTCATTGGGAAGAGGCTGAAATGCTAATTGGAGGCCTATTCAATCTCCCCAGCCCTCCCCGCTCTGCTCTCTGCAGTACTACTAGACTTGCATCGGTTTTCCAAGCTGCTGGTTGGATACAAGAGAGGTTGTGAGGTTTATGCATGAATCAGCATCCCCTTTTTCATGTCATGGTGCAGTGATCCCTGCAGAGCTGTAAGACTTGATTTTAAAATGGAAAGGCTCACCCCCTCTTGGGCCAGCAGAATAAAACTTCAGAGACCTCGTATACATGTACAAATGGAATATTTGCATTATTCTTATATATTATCTCTGCCTTAATGTACAGTATCCTAAATAGAATGCTGTGTCGCCCCCCAGAAATATTTTATGATACAAATATATATGTCAAATAGAATAGATCTGAAGTACTAATTGATGTGCTATGAATACTATAGCGTGCAGTCTATTTACACTGTCGTTGTATTTAATATATAGATTGAATAGTTTGTTCTATTCCTGCAATAGAAAAGCATATGGTGGATGCTATATTGAATGCTTAATACCAAATCATTTTGTGGTCACATATATTATATTTTGATTATTGATAATGCTCTAATTTCAATTGAAACTATGAATATCTCGGATAATGTGTGTGACGGGGCATAGCATGGGAAGTTAACTACATCTAGATATTGCATAAAAGAGGCTTCCTGTCTGTTTTCAGTGTTTCCTTGTTATCCCAATATAATTCTTGAAATGATAAATAAGAAAGACATCTAGACATTAATCATGATCATATAAACAATCCTGTTATATTTTCCAAGTATATAATGACAGTTATTGTTAAAGGACCTGTTTTAAAATTATTTTCCCCACATACAGTATAATGTACAAGAAGTTATAACGCATAAAGTGATTGTTAACACTATGAATGATCAAAGTCAGATCGATCTTCAGCATTCTGAAAAAATTGTACTGTCAAGAGATTAACATGCAAGTTATATATGAAATGTTCACATTCATTTGTTTAGAATTACTATTCAGTTTGACCATACAGTATAATGATACAATAGGGGTTATTTGTTAAACAGCAATAGTGCCAATCGGTAGGCTATTGCTGTTTAATGAATAACCCCCTATGAATCAATTACTTGTTATAAGCACCTATAAATAGAACAGTGTATGCAACAACAAGATGGCACATTTTTAGCAGTGATAACGGTTATTAATTCGGATCACATTCCTTTAGTGCTGCTTCTAGGCATTGTTATAGCATGTTATTTATTGTTTTATTATTTTATAATAAATATATTAGTGTGTGTTTGTAATTAGGTGATGGGTGACTTGGATGTGCAGTCTAATATGGAGATATGGCAATGGGTAAAATGGCTGATCATCCTTCATTCTGCATCTGGTCATATTTAACTGCAAACCACAACCATAATTTTTATGCTTTAATTATACTTCCATTACAACTTTAACACATCTTCTATGAATATCTGACATAGGACAAAATGTATCATTGGGAATTCACTGTATGCACAAGCGGAGACATCTTTCAGCATTACTTACGACAGACATTTAGCTCAAATGTTTGTTCAACAAGTACAATGAAACAAGAATATGTAAAGAAAGATTTCACAAGAGTACAAGGCACACAACCTTAGGTGATTTCATGTGTTGGAATGCATTAATGCTGTAACAGGTCTGTGGCCATCACTACAGTATGTTCCATGCCAATCATGCAGGACCTCTTTAGTGTAGTGGGACTATCAAAAACATTGTAGAGCAAAGTACCAATACATACAGTAAGTAGGTGATTGTGAAATGTACACACAAAACATACATTTAAACAATTGTAAGCACATTAAAGCATTTTTATCACAGAGCACCAAAGAAGACCCAGTGAATCAGCTGTAGCTGGATGTATTGCATATCAGCAGCGATTTCAATTAAATTAATATTCATTACTCACAAGCATTGGTGACGGCGAAGCTGTTAGCTACCTCCAGATTGTCGATATGGGGCGTCAGCCTAGATTCTGAAGTGGTATACAGAAGCATCCCTACCCGAAATGCACTGTATTCCTGATCTGCACCCCTTGGAAATAACCCTCCTGAAAAGAGATAATACGAAAATAATATTGTATATTAAGACATATCTGTATATCAAGATTTCCAAAACATATGAAACACGCACATTTAGAAAACAATTGATGTGTCACAACATAAGAAAAATCCAGTAGCTAAAATTGAGTGCCTATTGGTATCATATGTCAGACGTGTGATCATTACTATGCAAAGAGGTTTCCTTTCCTATTGATTATTTTCTTATCTGATATTATTGCATAGAAGCAAACGATGAAGGCTTTATTTAATTACAGCTCTTTTTCAATTCAATTATAAAGATGGGAGTACTTATATAGTCGATCGTCCTTATATTGCGATGCAAAATAATCTTTGGCAAAATGATAGGAGGCTGTATGATAGACATAGAGCTTAAAGAAAATAGCTGCTCTTCACACGAACAAAGACGCTTACCTATTTGTATGGTGTTCGAATATACTCCAAAAATCAGTCCCCAAAGAACAGGAACCAGGGATACAGAAATATGCATAATCTTTTGCATTTCCAAGAAAAATAGAGCATCCAGAAAACACCCCTTTTGTATTATTTTGCAGTCGTTCTTTCGTTTAGATCAGCTGCATATTTCTGGATTACTATGGAAATCCGAAAGTAAAAGAGGCTCACGTATGCGGTTGGTTGGTTAAGATGATGGTTGCTTTGGCTCTGGAAGTGAATATAATGGTCGGCGGGTGCAGTTGTCGGTGATGTGGTCCCAGTGTCTCAGTATTGTACATTTAGACATTCATAGAGAAAGGCTGGCAGATGTAGACGGAGGCGCGCACAGGGGGCGAGCAAGAGTGTGCACAAGCTTTCCCCCCACCACCCCTCCCCTTCCTCCTCTCCCCCTCCTCTTTCCGGACCAGGAAGATCTGGTCTCACAGCGCCCACTATCCAGGTCTGCTCACTGCACCGAGGGCTGCCAGTTACGAGGCGGCTGAAGCTCCTGCTTCCGTTTCAGCACCACGGACAGCGAGCTGAGCTGAATAATCCAATAGCGTCCCTGTGCGCGCCCTGATGCTACAGCTGCTGAGTAGCACTTTCTCCTACACCCTAACTACACAGTGCAAGAAAAAAAAAATAGGCATCTCTTAAATGTCCCCCCCCACCGCGTCCACCCGTCTCTCTTACTTGTTTCTCCATCTATAGTAAATGGGAAATATTCAAGGGATGCAGATCCGGAATACAGTGCATTTCAAAAAGGGAAATAATAATAATAATAATACAATTTAAAAAATCGCCCTGATACAATACAAGAAACAGTATCCTTTTAATCACGAGTGGCTCTTTGCGTCGCTGCTGGAAAGGCAAAGATCTCGTGTATCTGTCAAAGAAAAAAGCAAGTGAAATAAATGGGATGTGAATAACTCTGCCTTTTATAGAAATCCAGGTCCAACAGCTAGCGTTTTACTAAATTGCTAGTAATTACGTGGCTTGAAAATGTTTTCTTTTGATTGGCTGCTTTTATGTTTTTTACCCAAAATGGAAGTGCATTTCTGTAATGATTGTTATGAGGAAACCGCTCGTTCGTTTTTGATAGAATGATTGAATAATGAACAATGCAATGAATTCTTCATGATAACATTGATTATACTGAAGTGCACTCATATCTACCATCTCTGAATTCGATAAAGCAAAGGAAGCTTGTTCCCGTTTATGTTAAACTAGGCATGCAGTGTTAAAAGTCATTAGGTGTTTTTGGACATACAATTCCTCAGTGCAGATATGTAATTATGCACTTTAACAATCACTTTGTCCTGTTCCTACAAGATGATGAGAGAGCAGAACATTTTATAAACAATGATATTTTCAGATTAAATCCTTCTCTCAAGGAAATAAAACATTTGATGGCTGTCCATTTATCATTCTTATTATTAACTTATCTAATGTTGTAGAGTCCCACTGCCCCCTGCAAGTCATAGTGTAACCCAACTGTCAAGGGATAGTCTTAAGTCCTGAGATAGATTTTGATGTCACATAGTTAACTGTATTTAAGATGTTCAGCCTTTATAAAACGCTGAATTTGTTGGGATAATTAATACCCCAAAGTGTTGTGAAATGACTTCATTGTCTAATTCTCATACTTCCCACACAGCTTTGTAGGATATTGTACGTTGCTATGGAAACTAGGAAGTCAGCATGGAATCCTGTTGACTGGATGTCACTTTCAGAGCAGTGCACTAGCACCGAAGAATCAGCAGCTATGTTAAAGTCAGAGATACACACTTTATACTCAAAACATCAAAAACGGGTTCATGGGCATTGTTTCTTTCATACTGCTTAATATTCTTATGCTATTTGTGTATGTACTGTGTGTGTGTGTATATAATTTATTTTTATATTTATTATATAAAGCTATATACATATATGTGGACAGACAGACAG
Source organism: Ascaphus truei (assembly GCF_040206685.1). Classification (NCBI taxonomy): domain Eukaryota; kingdom Metazoa; phylum Chordata; class Amphibia; order Anura; family Ascaphidae; genus Ascaphus; species Ascaphus truei. Next base: position 399,303,362 of record NC_134483.1, read on the forward strand.
ACAGACAGTAACCGTGGTTAATTGTCTGAAAAGAAGTAATTTCATGATAGTAATATTTTTTACAAAGTTTAATAGCATGTCACTGGTATCACTAAGGTTACCAGCGCCTACTTGAAAAAAGTCAAATATTGTTAGCATCATCAGAAAGCTGTAACATAATCTGTGAGGAAGTCAGACATTTTAAGACCAAGCTGTTGTCTCTGTGCTAATGACAAATCTGATGATAAGGACAACAAAGTACAATTTGTTTTATAGTATCAGTGATTTCCTTGGTGCCGGCCTTCTGAAATAAGTACTACTGTGTGAGGAGGTAGGGAAGCACTTATTTTTTTGCTGTTAAATTTGTTACTGTTGTCACGGAAGGCCAGGTTATTTACACCTTTTTACCGGGATCATACATTGAGCAAAACAAGGTAATGAAATAAATTGTAATTTATTCAAATGAAATTCGCTTGCACACAATGATACACAAAACACAGACAAAAAGACACACTTACTTTGGAACTGGGGTTGAAAACTAGACTTTCCTGGGTGCAGGGAACTCTTTTGGCGAGTTTTACCCTGACAAGGACTTTGCCCGGATTCTCCTGGAACCCAAATCGGATTAAAGTTCCACACGCCTCTGCTACGTTCTCTTCTGAGAACTTGGTCCCTCCTTACCACAAGTTACTCCAAATCTCCTGGAACTCAAATCAACATAAAATCCCAGCCGTGTCCGCTACGACCATTTCTGAGAACTTGGGCGCAAAAATCGGGACTTATACTCTGGCAGGCAGGTTTTTCAGGCTTGAAATCGAAGCTGGTTGCTCTGCTATTCGCGCAGAAGCAACTTTGAAAAGCACACTCGCGCTCTTACCAGAGAACTACAATCTGATTGACTCACATATTTTTATAGTATTCTGAGTTTCATTCACAAAACTCAGCAGCCAATCAATGTGTGGAAAATTCCCGAGCAGCCAATAAGAGCCAAGCCGGCTAGAAAAGCCAGGTCAGCGGGAAATCTGAAATAACCAAGGGACATGCGCAAGGTTGCCACCTTTCTCCCTGGCTATCTCAATGCCATCCGCTGGGGCAGGCTCCTCCAGGTCTGGCAGAGCAAGTGGCAGCCTGGAGGACAGCCATCGATCTCTGGACCTGGTACTCCACCTTTTCCCGGTGACCAAATGCTATTTTCACCTCTGGGCATCCTCTGGCTGCTTTAAACTCTGATGTCCAGCAGATATACCGACGACGCCTGTGGGTTAGCTCGGTCAGTCTGGTGTTACAAATGTAAAAAGCACATAAAATTTTAATAAAGCATATTTTACTATACTTCTGTGTCTTGGGGAACAGGGGACAGAAAGGGAAAAATGTTGTAGGTTTATTTTTCTCTGCCTTATTCCCCACACACTTTCTCTTTGTAAGGGTTTGTGGGTCACGACCGGCCCGTCATGCGGCTCCCTTACCTGCTCCGACGGCCGCCACCACTGCAGTGCTGGGTCCTTTTCATTTCCCCACAGGCGCGGGCATCTCCCGCACGGCTCCTCCTCCTCTTCCGGGTCGTGCGCGCCAGCCCGTCAGCCTTACAGGGCAAGCGCGTGCGTACCCGTGCAGCTTATACACAGCTCTCGGGGGATAGCTTCGCCCCCACTCATCGCGTTACAACGTGTCACGCTTTCCAGCCACAGGACGCTCCAGCCTGCCTCCTCGTTCCCTGGCTCCTATCGTGGCTCTTCCTCGGGCTGTGCCTCCGCTCCACCTCTCTTCTGATTGGAGCCTATCAGCTATTTAGCCCCAGCTCTCCATTCAGTCAGTGCTCAGCATAGCTTCTGGTGCCTTGGTGCTGTCTGCTCCTGTGCTTGGTTCTTCTCTTGTTTTTCAGCCTCTGCTTTCCTAACCCTGGTTAGTCTGCGAACCTCCTCTGGATTTGACCCTGGCTAACGGAATTCGATTACGCTGTCTTCTCTACTCCTCGGACTTGGCAAACGGAGATTCAACTACGCAGCTATCTCTACTCCCAGACCTTTGGCTTACAGACACGACCACTCTATCTTCTACTATCCTGGATCCGGCAAGTACCCGACTAACCCTCTTCTTTGGCCCAGATCCGGCTTTGCTCAAATACCACACACCGGGCACGCCTCCGCTGCTGTGGGTGCGTGGTGTCCTACCGTCCCACCTCAGTACCGGGGTCTTGTCAGGTTTGCGGGCAGCATGAGCGATACACTCTTGGACTCAGCCTGGATACTCAGAGTCCTCCCTCAACCTTATATATGGTTGGAGTCACCCACAAACCCTATACTGGTTGTGGGTCACCTGGGCACTAGCTGGGGTACACCCCTTAACCTAGGGATTCCCTCAGCTACAGGAATAGAGGTTTTATTCCTGTGCCACATTCTCCTTTCTGGGCTGTGCTGAAGCAGGGAACCCTAGTGGTGAGTTGTGCTTTCGTTTTCAAGGGGAGATATTGCCGGGACAATGTGCCTACATGTATCCTAGAATCAGGCATGATTCCCGGGTACATTTATGGGGGAACCGACAACTCCGGACCCCAACCTCTTCGGCACATTCGTCAAATGTTCCTCCGCAAAACCCCCCTTGAAACTCATACCCTAGCAATACTTTTATTACATACAATACATTGCATACTGTTTTTTTTGTTACTTTTTACAGTACACTTGTGTATGTATCAATAAGTAGGGATTTTTACACAACAAAATCATACAGAAATCTAAACTATTATATTGCACAAAAAGTTTTCTTTTTGTTCACTTTAAGTCTTTTTCATTTAGCCCTGACTCCCATCTTCACCAATCTGATTGATGTACTCTACAACAAACATGGGCAGCTCAAAAAAGCAGCTCACATAAATACTGACATTTGATATGTTTCCCTCTTTTGTGTCACACTGTACCATGCTGTCACCTTAGGCTTTCCATGTTGTTAAAAGGGAGACCTTGTGGATCCCACAGGCTCATCTCCCCTTTTGTTCCCTTTTCCCCATAAATTACCTAGTTCTGTCTAATTTAGGGCTCGATGCAGTAAGCACCGATAAAGCACTCTCGGCAGGGGTTCAATATCGGCATGATTTTGGCGTGTTGCCCTCGCAGTATTCAGGAAGGGCCAAATCCCTGGCGAATCACTGCAAAAGCAACACGCCGAGTAGCCGGTGGCGAGACAGTCTGTCTGCCCATAACCTGGCGATACACCGTCCCCTGCCGAGATGTGTCTGCAGCAGAGAGCGATCCGCCGCTCTCTCTGCGCAAACATCGGCAACATAAAACATATTTTAAATCAATTTTTATTCATAGTGTAGATGTGCAGGGGGTCTCCAGAGCTGAACCACATTGTTTTCAGGTCTGGGGACCCCCTGCTTCCCGAGATACAGGCCCCATTATGAGGTGCCGGTATCCCTCTGAATTTAAATGTCCCGATCACGTAACCGCGGAATGTAAACAAAGCAGGGGGATACCGGCACCCCATAAAGGGGCCTGTATCTTGGGAAGCAGGGGGTCCCCAGACCTAAAACAAAAGCGGTTCAGCTCTGGAGACCCTCTGCACATCTACACTATGAATAAAACACCCATATCAATAGACAATCATTCCTTACCTTTGCGGCTATCTCCTATGGAAACGAAGCAGCATGAATGTATTTTTAATAATAGTGTACTGTGAGCAGGGGGTCCCCTGAGCTTAACCGCATTGATTTGTGGATCAGGGACCCCCTGCTTCCCGAGTTTCAGGCCCCGGTATGGGTCATCAGGTGCCAGTGTCGCCGCCATCTTTATAGCATCCAATACCCGACGCGCCCGCTATAAAGATGGCGATGACACTGGCACCGATGCCCCATACCGGGGCCTGTAACTCGGGAAGCAGGGGGTCCCTTAGCCACAAATCAATGCGGTTCAGCTCAGGGGACCCCCTGCTCCTGCACAATAGTATTAAAATACATTAATGCTGCTTCATTACCATAGCGGATAGCCGCTTAGGCAATGAAGGGAATAAGGCCTAATAGCATGTTTATTGGGGACAATTTTCCCCAATAAACATTGCAATAAACAACATACACCCCCTGTGCCCCCAACAACCCCTATACCCCCATTACATATATTAAATTTTTGGGATGCACAGCAATGATACTATAGACCGGCCGTGGCACTCGGGGTTTCCTCGCAGGCCTGCAGTACCAATTCTGTGCCCCCCCCCCCAAAATTAAACAACACATAAATACTTTACAATAAATACACCCCCCCTAACACATACAGTATAGTAATGTGCAAAATTACTATTGTCCACATATGGATAATAGTGAATTTGCCCATTTAAAATACATAAAGAACAATAAATACAATAAATACATATAGCACTCACCCATGTCCGGCTGCCACGATGAAGGCCATCCTCATCTTCATCACCGTCCATGCCCCCTCCGATGCTGCAAAACATAAACAAGAATAAAAACAGCCAATGTAATGTGCCCTAACCCCTTAATCGCCATAGCGGTTATTAACCGCTACAGTCATTAAGGGGTTAACCCACCCTCACCCACCACTCGGGAGGCCTAAATACCCTCCCCCACTACCCCCCACCCTGTGAGGCCTAACCACCCTCACCCACTAACACAGGCGGGAGGCCTACCCACATACCCTTGGGGACAATACCGCCTTCCCCCACCCCCAGTACCCACAATAAAAACAATACACAGCCCCACAATAAACATCATTATATTTATTCTATACATAACCCACCCCCTGTGCCCCCCCCCCATGAATACATGATTTATTATTTTACATACAGGGTTAATACCCCAGGCCCACGGGAGTCCCCGGTGGGCCTGACGGGTCACCTCACAGACCTACAGTAGCCCAGCACCATGGTTCAAACAGGGTCTGGAGGCCTATGGGTGGTCTCCGCCAGGTGCCATGGTCCTCCAGGTGGTCTCCGTGGGCCACAATGGGGTCCCCATGGGTAGGCCCGCGGCTGTCTGGGGGGCCCCGGGTTAGACCCACAGGTGTCTGAGGGGCCTCGGGTGGTTCCCACGGGGGTCTGGGGGCCCTTGGGCGGTCCCTACGAGTCCGCGGTGCCCCCACAGATGTGTGGCCACCGGTTCTTCCCCGCAGTTGTCCCCCGGGGACCCGGCAGCCGTTTACCCATGAGATACCCGAGGAGACCGCAGGTGGTCTCCATAGGTCCCCCACAGACCAAAAGGAACCAACCCTGTATTTAAAAAAAATAAACCTGACCTATACATTAAATACATCAATCCCCCCCAACAAATACAGTACAATAATGTGCAAAATAACTATTATCCAGATATGGATAATAGATTATTTGCCCTTTATTAAACACATTAACTAGTATAATAAAATAAATAAAGTTCTACTAACCTCATCAATATGAAGCCCCTCCACAGCAAATTCCGTGCCCTCCGTTGTCAACAAAATACATAGCCAATACATTGCAATTACATTCTGATATCAATTAACCCCTTAATCACCTTATCGGATAAGAACTGCAAAGGTAATTAAGGGGCTAAGTCACCCTGTGCCATAAGTATTTATGTGTTTTTAAATTAATTAGGGGGGGGCACAGAATTGGTACTGCAGGCACGCGGGGACACCTGCGGGTAAAACCCGATGGCCACCACCGGCCTATAGTATCATTGCTGTGCATAAATGTACTGCCTGATAGGGGGGTATAGGGGTTGTTGGTGTAATATATATATATATATATATATATATATATATATATATATATATATGTAGCCAGGTCCCCCTTATCTCCGCTGCAAGTGTAAGGGAAGGTTGCAGAGCATGCAGGGAGCTCCCCAGTGCACCGGAGGCTCTGCGGCGGCCCGAGTGTTCAGGGTGCTGCCATTTTGGTACTCGCGCATGCGCAGCGAGTCTTGGAGGCGATGGCGTCAGCAGAGAGTGGCTGCGGTAGCGCGCGAAGCACGGACCAACCAGAGGGGGCATAGCATCGGAGACTACAAGTCCCATGAGCCTCAGTCAGACCAGGTGATGCCAGGGAGCCAATAGGGAGACAGGAGATCAGCAGGAAGAGGTTAGGAGATTGCGCAGGGGAGCACGCTGGTCAGAGAAGATTGGGAGGGGGATGAGGAAGGAGCTCAGTGTGTAGAGAGGCAAGTAGCCTCTACACTAGGCACATATACCCCCAGGCCCAGATAGGCCCTGAGTCACCGTCAATCAGAGTTAATGTAGGGACAGGCCCTAGAATAGGAACCTGTCACGTTAGTGAGTGAAGCTGCTACAGACACAGAGTCACAGCACATCCCAGAGGTTTGGGACCAGACCTCTTCAGGCATATCATCAGCCATCCGAGTGGGATCACCCCGGAAGCTATCACAGGCAGCTCCGTGTCGTCGGATCCTTTGTGAAGACTGTTTGCGGGCCCGAGCGCAAGAGCGCTCGGCAGGTAACATTCATAAATCCCACTGGGTGGGAACATGGTGGAAGGTCGCGTCCTGCTGACGCGTTAACTAATGTGTCTCCTTAAGGAGAAATGCTGATAGGTTATGATACATATATGCATGGTTATGGTTACCGATAGTAAAGCTACTGTTTCTTTTACATGCTGTGTGAGTAGTAATGTGTTATTGTCCTGCGAGGCACAACTCCCGCTCTGCTGGGAGCCATCGCAGGTGGAGGCGCTGCATCTGATAAGATATAATCCATACATATACATTATCTAGGCTCTCCATGGCAGAGGCTTAGGCCCTGCGAGTCAACAGGTTAGGCAGCATAGGTGGTATACTGTATTCAGAAGGAAACAGGGCTACATACACAAAAAAGTACAAAGTCAAGCGTACAAGCACCCAGAGAGATAACAAATATGACGAGACAACTCAAACATATGTAGCCATTTATCCCCTTGGCTACTAATCTGCCCTGCCTATCACATAAGCCCTGGCACCAGTGAAAGAGGAGATAAAACAGTTTTGGAATTTGTCTACTTTGTAACAATATATAGAGGTCAAGAGAATTCCAAGAGGTCTAAGACTTTTAAAAGCTCCTACTATTGAATATGACGATGAATTTATTAATCGTTGGAATAAGGTCTTGGACAACTGTTCATGTAAACTTATGGAGCTATTAGTACAACATAGAGGCTGTAAACTGCAAGAAATTGATAAAGAGGTCACAGAGATTGAACTCACTTTAGAACCATATACAGAATCAGAGGGCTATAAATTTTGTGTCAAATAAATTGAGACAAAGTTAGAAAAAGTAGAAGAGGTTATTATGGCAACTAAAAAGAGAAAATTTACCAGAGATAAAAGAGACTATGAGACAAATACATATCGTAATTGGAAAGATATGAATAAAATTAAAAAGAACATAGAGGTTAAAATATAAGTAAGTAAAGAACAGGAAAAACCAGAAACAAAAAGAGAAAGAAGCTGCTCTAGAGATAGACTTTTTGAGCCCCATGATCATTATCCTAGAGAATATGCCAATTATACTCCCATTAGACAACATAGAGGCTTTAACCCATATCCACCCAGAGATGGGTATGGTAATTTCTTTCCAAGAGAACCATATTACCAACATAGGGGATGGGACCACAATAGATGGGGAGGTCCAAGAGATACAGGATATCAAAGATATCCACCAAAACGCTTTGAGCAAAATAATAATAATAAAAGAAAAAAAGAAAAAGTACCTAGCAAACCAGAGATCCCAAAAAACCCACAAATGAATCAAACACCATCCAGATCGATAAAAAGAAAGGAAGGAAACAGAGAGGATGTAGAGGAGGACAACAGGGAAACAAAAAGATTAGCAAAGTAAAGAATGATGCTGGAATATTCAATCTTAGTAAACAGGATTTAGATATACATCAAAAATCAATCCTACAGAAGGTCTTAATTTTGCCCCAACAAACCAACCGAGTAAGTTCCAAACTAATATGTCCTAAATAATTGTATAAAAATGTCTTGATCATAAGGGGCAATATTGCTATGCAATTATACTGTATGTGGATGTTGATTTTTGCTATGACAAACAATGTGAGAGACTCCCCTTGTTCCCTTCACCACCCCCCTGTCATGCCACAGTGCTCAGTTAATAAATGGAACAGTACTGTTGAAAATAACTATGCTATGTATGGTGTAAGTCACAGTCCTCACGGCAGACAAGAGTATCCCAGGTATCCAGATTGCTATGTAGCGACCCCCAAAATAACAGGAGGCCCCACCAAGGAGTAAAGTTGTGAATCATAGAACCCAGTGCAGAACTCCCCAAAAGCAACCCCCCTCTCCCTCCCCTCCCTCACCTCCCCTCCCTCCCCTCCCTCCCCTCTCCTTCCCCTCCCTCCCCTCCCCCCCCTCCCACCCTATACCTGCCCCACCTCTAGCCCCCACTGTCAAAACACAAGATACGAGTTAAGTGCAATACGAATAGTAACAGACTATTCTCCCTCTGAATGTATATGATGCAAAATGCCCCCCAGGTTTTCCCATACCCTCACCAGCTCGCGAGAGGCTCCCCTTGCGCACCCTCAATAGAGCGTGAGAGACTGAGAGTCTCAACGACAGAGACTACTACCCAAGCCTGTCATGCCACAGTGCTCAGCTGCCAAGTTATGTATTCCTGTTGTAGATAGCTATGTGATGTATGTTGTTACACACAGTTCCTACTGAAGATAAAGTTGTTTCAGGTATCCAGATTGACTCCCCCCCCTCCACTCCCCCCTCCCCTCCCCCTCTATCCTCTCTCACCCCCTCTTCCCCCTCCCACTACCCCCCCTCCCGAGTGAAACACACAAAAATCCTTAAGTGTGAATATAAAAGCAAGGGGGGAACTCTTAAGTTGGATGTATTAGAGGGTCTGGACCCCTCTGCTACACACGCACCGGCCACCGACGCCGGATCTACCCCCGAAGGGACACTTTGCCCAAAACGCTGGTCGCCCATTGGACCAGCTCCATGTCACTAAGGTCTCAGGTAGACCTGATTTCAACTGCTCTCTGTCTGCTGCTTCTGTCCCAGCAGAACTATTCTCTGTCTCCTCCCTTTCCCCTCCCCCTCCCCCATCCTCCTGCATGGTACACTAGATCAAGAACGCACGCAACTCAGGCCTATCGCATATGTTTGCTGGGGCAAAAACTAATAACTATATCCTTAAAGCACGACCTTCCAGGTGGGAAAGGAAAGGTCACATGGTTCTCTGTAGCACAAGAACCCAATGGCTAACCCGGCCGCAATTAAAATAATCTCCCTAAATGTAAAGGGCCTACAAAATAACAGGAAAAGGAGGCTGGCTCTCCAAGACCTCAAAAGGTCAGGGGCGATATCATCTTCTTGCAGAAAACTCACTTCACATCCCAAGACCCACCAAATTTATTAAAAAAAGTGTTCCCAATGAGCTATTTCGCATCATTTAGTAGTAAAAAAAAGGGGAGTAGCTATTCTACTCCGACAGGGAACACCATTCAATCATGTCAAAACAACAGTGGACCCAGAGGGTAGATTCTTAGTGGTATACGGCTTGCTAATTGGTTCGGCGATTGCTCTGATCAACATTTATGCTCCTAACGAGAATCAAACAGAATTTCTCACAACAGTTCTTGAAAGCATTGACCCGGCATATTTATCATCAGTATTGGTTGGTGGAGACCTAAATATGGTCCTGAACCCCACTGATGACAAATCATCCACCATGGGTCGCCCCCATACAACACTCTCCCAGCAAGTAGGGAAAAGGTTTAGGGGGGTTATAAAAGATTTCTCGCTAGTGGATGTCTGGAGATCCCAGCACCAGGGCCAGCGGGACTACACCTTCTATTCGGCACCTCACCAGACCTATTCTCGGATAGACTATTTCCTAGTAACTAAGAATATCCTAGAGGCCGCATGCAAGTCGGACATAGGCCCAATTACACTGGCGACACGTTTTATTCGAGTAGGGCTAGTACCGCAAGCCGGGACATGTCGGTCACGCGTCATTGGGAGCCTGCGCCCCCTGCACGCGCATCCAGGGCTCCCCGAGGGAGCCCTGGTGTCCCGCGATGTGGGGGACGGCGGCAGGGGGTTCCGGGGGACCCGGCGGACCCGGCAGCGGGGAGGAGAAAGCCCCGATTGGAGGGCGCTCCTCCGCGGCTTCGGCGCGCGCCCGGCACCCTGCGGCGCGCGCCAGGTTACTGCTGCGGCCGAGACCGGGCAAATGCTCGAAGAAACTCGGCCGCAGCAGTACATGGTCTGATCACGCTCCCATCATCTTAACCTTATCTGTCCCATTTACAAAATCAAATTCTTATTCATGGAGGCTAAATGATTCCCTACTGAACCATCCTGAGATAGAAAAAGAGATCAGATCCTCACTTAAGGATTACTTCTTCTTCAACTCAGGATCAGTCACTTCTCCGGCAATCCTGTGGGAAGCCCATAAAGCCTCAATCAGAGGGAAATTCATCTCTATTGCAGCCCACAGGAAAAAGGTAAAATTAAAATTAATCAAAGACCTTACGGACACCATTGTCAAATGAAAACATTCACATAAAAATGCCCCATCTAGGAAAATATACAAGCTATTATCCACTGCCAGACTAAAATTAAAACAGGCCCAATTAGAGGACGTAGAGAAAGCTCTAAAATGGACAAACCAACAGTATTACGACAAAGGTAACAAGGCAGACAGACTCCTGGCCAGTAAACTAAGAGGGGTACAGAAAAGATCCCAAATAACAGCAATCAAGAATAGGTCTGGTGAAATACAATATAATGATAAAAAAATAGCAGCGGAATTTACCAAATTCTACACCAAACTATATAACTTGAGATCCCAGAATGGCCAATCCGAACCAAATGCGGCGGAGGCCATAAAAAAATATCTAGAGAACTGCCACCTCCCCACATTAACAGAGGAGGAAAACGCGATACTTAACGCGGAAATATCAAAAGAGGAATTAGAAGAAGCAGTGAAAGTATTGAAGGTGTCAAAGTCCCCTGGCCCAGATGGGTTCACAAACGTGTACTACAAGAGATACTTACCTATACTATCCACGCACCTACTGAAGATGTTTCACTTCTTCATGGAAGGGAACCCAATCCTGACCTCAATGTCTCTAGCCAACCTAGGCATAATACATAAAGACGGAAGAGACCCGATGCAATGTGGAAGCTACCGTCCAATCTCCCTCCTGAACAACGACCTCAAATTGTATAGTAAAATCCTAGCAAATAGATTGAATCCTATCCTACCCAGGCTCATAAACATAGACCAAGTTGGATTTGTAGCGGGCAGGCAAGCTTCAGATAACACCCGTTAGATAATCAACATAATAGACCACGTACACCTTACAGGAACCAAAGCAATCCTACTAAGTTTAGACGCAGAGAAGCGTTCGATAGAATTGACTGGTTGTTTTTAGATTGCACACTACGTAAATTTGGATTCAAAGATTCATACCTAGAGGGTGTCCGTAGACTTTATCAAGACCCTTCAGCAATGGTGAAACTCCCAGGGGGCAACCTACAACGATTCAATATTAAAAACGGCACCAGACAAGGATGCCCTTTATCTCCTCTCTTCTTTGCACTGACGATAGAACCCCTAGCATCGAAAATTCGAGAAAACGTAAACATCCAAGGGATAGGCATCGGAAACAAACAATACAAGATTTCATTGTTTGCTGACAATATAATCCTAACGCTATCCCAAACCCAAATTTCCCTCCCTAATCTCCAAAAAGAACTTGAGGACTTCAGAATAATCTCAGGATACAAAATTAATAGCGACAAATCTGAAGCCTTAAACCTAAGCCTACCAGAGCCAGAGGTGAAACTACTTAAGCTAAATTTTAACTATCGCTGGAGCTCCTCATACATTAAATATCTATGAGTAAATGTATCCAGGAACTGCCAGTCCCTATATCAAACAAATTACCCAGCCCTATTTCGGAAAATTAAGGCCGATCTAAACAAATGGAGCGGATACCAAATTTCATGGAGCGGGAGAATGATCTCGCTTAAAATGAACATACGCCCCCACTTACTATATTACTTCCAGACCCTCCCGGTCCACATCCCTGGCTTAGAATTGAAAAATATACAGAAGCAAATATTCCATTTTATTTGGCAAGGTAAAAAACCCAGAACCACTAGGTCAGTTCTGATCGCATCAAGGGGGAGAGGAGGCCTTGGAGTCCCCAACATACTAAGATACTACCAGGCCACTCAACTTCGACAGGTAGTAGTATGGAACGCTGAACCAGACCAATATTGCTGGTTAGATATAGAATCACAATACGCCGGCACACCTTCTCTGCCAGCTTGTATTTGGTCCCTGAACAAGGGAGATACGTTACCCAGTAAATTTAGCCTTGGTCAATGAGGCACACATGGGAGTTCTGGACGAAAGTCAAATTTAAACTCACAGCCACCAATTCCCAACTCATTCCAATTTTCAAAAATCCTAAATTCCCTCCCGACTGTGAGCCCAGACAATTCAACCAATTCAAATCGAAAAACATCAGAGCGGTCGCCGACCTGCTGAGTTTAGGGCAGTTCCTGAGTTACCAAAGATTAAAAAATAAATATGAAATTCCAGAACTAAACGCGTTCAAATATCTTCAGATTCGACACATTTTACAATCACTATCCCCCACATTGGAATTTCCCACTCTCACTAAATTTGAAAGACTGTGTAAGAACACTGCACACCAGAAAGGCCTTATAACACAGATACTTACTTCAGTCAGTTTAAGACAAATCTACCCTCTGGCCTCCGATCTATGCTGGAGAGGTTGCGGACAAAAGGGGGACATGGTCCATATTTGGTGGTCATGTCCAGAGATTCAGAAATATTGGTCAACCATACAAACTATAATAAAAGAGGTCACAGACCTCACTATACCCATTGAACCGCTAACCTACTTGTTGGCCAGGCCAATAGAGATTGCTGACCGCTCAACAAGAAAATTAATCTCCTTCATTCTTACAGCGGCTAGATGTGCGGTGGCCGCCTCGTGGAAGAAGGTATCACCCCCCCCCCCCCCCCCAAGCAAACAGTGAAAAAAAGGATCCATGAAGTAATGCTCATGGAAAAACTCTCAGTCTTTCTGAAGAGATCCACAATGTCCTTTTATAAAGTTTGGGAACCGTGGCTGACCCAACCCACAGGATAGAAATCCCTATCCCTTATTAGGAGAGAAATAAAGAACTAGCAAAAAAAAAAACTGGATAGAGTACGTGTGGTTGGCTTGTGGAGGAGGGAAGGCACCCCCCACCTCCCCCCCCTCCCTTTTTATTTTTCTCCCCCTATTCTCTTTCTCTCTTCATCTCTGCCCTCCCTGGTCCATTAATAGGACCGGAGCCGCAGCGAGGCTGTCGGTGTGTAAAAAGGAAAAAAAATCTTGTATTAGGCTAAAGTTATGTTTAAATGAATGTACATTGTATAAATGCCTAATAAAAAAATTTGAAACAAAAAAAACAGCAAGGGGAGAGACCGCCTCTGACGCGTTTCGTGCAGCATTTGCGCTTTATAAAATTCTTTTTATGTGCTGCAAATAAAGTAATTTTGTACCAGTAACGAGCAGTTCTGCTACAATTTTTTCCCTTCGCTTGTGCACCGCCTCATATACCCTGGCTCTATGGACACCCTTTCGGCTGGAGCACGCTGACGGTCTACGAGGAGCAAAATCAACCAGCACATAGCAAAATCAACCAGCACATAGCAAAATACATTACACCACATAGCAAAATAAAACACAGCACATAGCCAAGTAAATAGATAACAAATGCCAATAAAACAATTGAATGGCACAAATGTTGCTCTCACTGGTATTCGGGCCTTTCTGCATACCGTGAGAGCAACACGGCAAAAAAATGGCAAGTTCAAAACCCTGCCGATAATTTCTTAAAGTCTATCGGACTTTACTGCATAAAGCCCTTATTACTAAAATATATCCGACTAAAAATAAAAAAGTTTTTGTTTTTCAAAAATCACAGACTTTAGGTAATATGGTTTCCCCTAGTGTAATTATGAAAGATAGATTGGTTACTAAAAAATATTTTTTTCCTAAACTAGTGGGGTGCTTTGCCTGCGGGAGATGCAAAATTTGCAAATATGTCTTACGATCTAGAATGTTTACTAATATAGATGATACTAAATCCTACAATATCTCTTGTTTTATAAACTGTAAGACTGAATATGTTATCTATATGTTGATTTGTGGTTGCAAAAAGAAATATATTGGTCTCACCACACGCATGTTCAAATTGAGAATCCTCGAACATATGAGACTCATTTTGAAAAAAGATCAGATGCATCCAGTGTCTAAACATTTCAGCATATGCCAAAATGGTTCCCTCAACAATTTTAAATGTATTGGTATTGAACACGTTCAGATCCACTTAAGAGGCGGAGATAGAGTTAATGCACTCTACCGCAGAGAGGCTCACTGGATTTTCACGCTGGATACACTGATCTCTAAAGGGTTAAACACAGAGTGGGGTCTGAAATATTTTCTTTAACCAAAAAACATTATACATGGTTTCTTTTGTACCTATATCCAGACCTTGTTCTTGTAAAAATCTTTGATCTATTGCATTTATAGATATATACTAATTGATAAGTTGGTTTTACTCAATCCTACTTGGTATCCCTATATTGGAAAAATGTTTTTTTGAGAATTTATCATCATAATCAACTAACTATTATCCGTTCTACCTTAACCAAGATTATATTATATGTTGGGTTCTTCTCTCCCTCTTAGGATGTCCCTAATATTTTATTTGTTGCACTAGACAGGAGAACTAACTGTTTTTTATAAATGATATATATTTTGCTTTGTGCAATCTATTTCAAGCAGTTCTTTCGTTATCACAGATTTGGATCATAACACATCTTTATTATGAATATTCTTAGTCTCGATGGACTAAACCTTAAAATCATAATATGTATTTTTCGTTTTGTTTAATTTTTATGATTCAAATTATGTTTTATATCATGTGTTCTTTACTGTCATAATAACAAGTGTGATTATAATTCATTGCAATTGCCTACAGCTGCTTTCTAAGTACACAGGAGGGGCTATATTAAGGTGCTTAACACACAGTCCCAACCATACTCCTTGAGAAAGGGCTTTTAGACCCTGAAACGCGTAGGAGGTTGTTTGTCTGTATTTTGTTTGTCATTTTTTTGTTTTTTATGTAGTTAAATAAACTTTTTTATCTGTTCTACTTCCTGGTGAGCTGAGGGTGCTTTATTTTTGGACGTCGCAGTTTCATACCAATCCTATCTTCTTTGTATACTGCCTGCAGATTGGAGAGACGCACTGAGGCTGTGAGGGCACGACATATGGGATTCTTTTCCACACAAGAGTTACTTGTGGAACCTGCAGAGTGAGTGGAGCGTTCCCGGACGTACCGGAAGTGGTTACACACACCACCGGCATTCGGGAGCTCCACGGGGTTGGAGAGAAGGTATCGGCAGCAGATTTGGAGCCTACGATATCCACGCCATATACCGGACACAGATGCAGTGCAAACGGAGTGCTACACTACGGGATCAAAAGAGGTAACATATTTTTCTTCTGTTATATGCTTATCCCAGGTAGCGTTGTCCATTGGAACTCCTACACCGCACATCTTTGTTTCTGGTCACTTCTCCCAGCAACTCATGTTGAATCCCACGTTTGAATTTTCCCTCACTTTCAACCACAGTTGTCCAAAGTGTTATCGACTATATTACTTATATTGTTTGGCTCTCCGTTTAGAGCTTTGAGCAGCCTTTTCTTCGGTTCCTAAAAATAAAAAAGAACTAGCGACATTAAATTGCAAGATTTTATATTTTTTCTATATATTTATTTTGACTTTTTATTTCTAACGTGCTATTTACCAAGAAACTCAGTACTAGAGAATGTAATGCACATCCTTGCATAAAGGTAAAAAAAAGTTTTTTCAAATGCAGATGCATAAATTCCCTCCTGCTTTTACAGTTATTAAACATTGGTACAAGAAGTCACGAATGGGTAGTAGGCTAGAAATAATGCAAATCGATGTACAGCAACACCGTACTAGAACACATCAAACTTAAAGGCGGCATACCTTTACAAAATACATTTTGGTTCTATCAAAAAGGCAGCACACACTTTCAGTATTTTTCTTTTTATATATTTGATTCTAAAAAAAAAGGAGTTATGGTCACCTTTTTAACTCTGATAAGTTACTGAAGACAGTACTTCCTCTCATCATGGCCCTCACATGAAGGCATTTCCTCTTCCTATGGAGTAGATCCTCAGAAGGTCGCTAAAGCGCAACGACATCCTGGCATTCTCTTAAACATTACGAATCCTTACATTTTAATGGAACTTAGGCTTACTCATTTGCAAATCATATGGTAATCAGCAGTTTACTTAACAACAGACATCCTCAGACCTCCGTTACTGTTAGCGCATGAAATAAGGCTACAATATTAAGCACCTTCCAAAAGGTGTCCTTACTCACATCCAGACCCTGATTATCATTGAGTTATTTCTTGGAATAGCCGAAAAGCAATATAATGAGTATAGGACTTGACGCTTTCTTTCCAAAAAGTTACACGTGGCATTCAAAGATATATATTATGGATCTTATAAATGTCTGAAACACATCATAAACTATATGAAAGAAAAAACTGCGCACCAAATTGTGTTGTGAGTTGTGACACTTAAATATTGAAGTCTTGAAGAGACTGACAAAAATAATGTGATGGTGCACTATAGTATTGTGAGCACTAACGGCTAAATAAATTACAAGTCAGTGACTGTGTACAAAATAATAAAATAATCTCATACAACAATGTGAGAGAGTCTGCTGCTGATCAAAATAGATGGCTCGACATCTTGGATGACATAAAAAGAAAAGAAACAGCGCACAACTCTCATAGTGTAATAAGGTAAATATATTGTGACATTTTAAAAGTGGTATTATATGCACATACAGAAATTACAATCTTTAAAACAGGGCATTTTTGGGATACATGTTACCATGCAGTGGCAGCATTCAACTGGTCTCAGTTCTGCAAACCTCCACCGTCGTTCCAGTCCCAGCCAGGTAAGTGAGGGCATCCTCGTATCGGGACTCTCCAGTGTCAACAGGCTCACTCCCATGGCTGTATCCACTTCCACAGCAGAGGCGACTTCCCCAACAAGGAATCCAGGGAGCTTAGTTGAACTAACCGAAGAATAATCCCTCACTGCTGGCTATGGGGCTCAGTACCCACAATGTTAGCCAATCGCTCTCGGAGCCCTGAAGTGGAGCCACTGACATAACCAACTAACGCTGCACTAATGCGACCATCTAGCTCTGACTCAGGGAGGCTTACCGCAAGCTCCGTTAAAGCTGAAAACAGTGAAATGGGACAAATAGCAATTGCTGCTTGTGACAGGGTGAAGTCAGGTACTGATAATTATGCCTGGGAAACATACATCTGAGTCCTTCATCCAGCACTCAGAAGGTTAACCCAGTAAAAATACTTGGGCAATCAGGAAGTAAGCTGAGACAGCTGACAACCAGCTTGATAAGGAGGCTACTGTCTGTACTAGGTGACTGACTCAGACTACAGAGTTGTCCTGTGCAAGTTCCTATCCAGAAGGATTTCCTAACCACTCTCTAGGGACAGAGATTCCCAACCAAAGATACAGTAAGGACTTTAATATTGTTCCATAACTATTGTGGTATATGTTTAGGGGTTGGGAACTGGACAAAACCAGCCAGCCTGATAGATAGGGCCCGGAATGTTTAGCAAGATCTCCATATGGGGTGTAGGCATTCTTTTTATGAGTATTGTTTTGCCTTAAAGGCACAGTGTGCCCAAATGTTTATTTATGTTGTGGAGAAATAAAACAAGTGAACATTTGGTTTACCCTGAAAATTCACGTGTGGACTCTTGTCTAACATCGCCTACAGGCCATCCTGCCACACTGCTCAATACAATTAATCACTCCTAAGTGTTTCATAGATCAAGTCTACTTCTTCAGGGACTTTATAAAGTATTGGTGTACAATAATGTATATCCATACATACCTCAACAATATTAATGAATATTTCATTTATATTAATATACAATAAGCCACACTGGCCATGATTAAGCAATACTAGCGAAACGTGCATGTCGGCAGAACTCCTCAGTTGGGTGCAGGCACTGAGCCCTCTGACACAGACGCTGCTGTCTATGCTTAATGACAGAGCAGGCAGCGCTGAGACTCAGCTCCTGCACAGTTTACACTCCTGTATTACCCAATGTCTAAGGGAGCCTCCTCTTCTAGGGATTATATATATATATACTGACAAGCTATACAGCAGCTGTAGAGTATACTTACCTGTGCTGTTGTTCACTACCATTCACTGTTACAGCAGAGTAGCTCTAACCAGGGCTGTTAAGGTACTGTTCATGTTCTACACTTGCTGAGCTGAATTGTTTTTACACTTATACACCAACTACTCTGCACAGTAAATCCCATACAGGGATTTCCAGGTATAGCAATCAGTATACACATGGTGCTCTTTATCAGAGATTATGTTTATTTCAATCTACTGATTCAGTCAGTTCACAATCTTATATGGTTAAATAGCACACCCTTCAGGTCAGGTCTGGGGCAGATTATATAGCAACTGCCACCATTTCTCTTTACAGTGCTCTATTTAATCTATCACCTACTGCAGTTAGCAACAGGTTTTAGAAGTGCAGCACACTTTATTATAACTACACTGTGCAATATCAGCTAGAGCTAGAGGTCTTAACAATATGACCTAGAGCTATAGCTGTTGTGTATCCTTGGGGCAGTAATTTACACTGTTCATTTAACCCTTAGGCAATACAGGTGCACTATCTTATTAAGATTTAAATGACACTCTATTAATAACTACAGGCTGTGTAATCAACCCACAATTAGCAGTGTCATTTCAATACTATTGCACCAATGCACTAAAAGTATATAATTGGCATTCCATATACTGTAATCATAGTACTTTTAAATCCCTCAATCTAGCGTTCCCCCAGGCTTCCCTAATTAAGGTGGCTGGGGGCTAGTGTACTCAAGCAACACTTCAATAACGACTAGCTACCTGGGGACTATCATATCCCTTAGGTAATTAAGCGTAGTGATACAGAGTTTAATCCTATTTTAATCCCCATTGTTTTACTATGTTTATAATAAAGTTTAGTTTTAAATTTACACCATCATCTCAACACAGTGTATGAGTGCTCTACTGGGGTTCTTTCCTCCATTGTTTATCATTCTTATATTGCCCCATTAGCACTTACACCTATCATTATTAATTCACTATTGCAAGCAGTAGCAGGGGTTTCTCTATAGTTTATTATATTAATATACAACTAATTTAAATGAAGGATGGACATCCTTCATTGATATTACTTGTACTGTACATTACTATAATATTACAATATTAACATAACTTCAGTTACCTAATTAGGTAACAACAATATTTGTCCTCATTTAGCACATTTCTGAGAATCTACCCCTGTGTGCTATATAGTAATAAGCCTTCTCCATTTTAAAAACGCATACTTACTGTTAAAGGCTATACCTATTTACCAAGCTATACAAATGATGCAATTACGTGAATGCACATACTGTAGTAATCTAACATCTCTGTCAATTTTATAATTTAAGATGTTTAAAAAAAAAAAAAAAAAAACCTTAAGCAACATGGCAACAAACATGATACGGAAAATCATGCATACAACTTTCATTGGGGCCTAGTTTTGGGGTTATATATAACTCAATCCAAATATTTTGTGGTCAATATTTCTTTAGAATGTAAAACTGCTGTTTTCAACATGCAGTTTGGGAACAGATATACAAATTGAAGATAATTGGAATATATTACACACACACGCATCCATATATTTTTGGACTATATATTTCTTTATTTTTTACCGTGTACTGTAAGTTTTTATTGCACCCACAGATGCAGTGGCCATTATTTTAACAAATCACGGTGCCGTTTTCGTGTGCGCTGCTGTACTCCACGTGGCATGAACATGGCCAATCGCCCCAGGCACCCGCGTGCAATTAAATGCAATGAAATTAATGAATTGCAATGTGTACAGTACTGTGCTACTGTGCTACTGTTTCAATTTCAGGTGTTTAAAAGCCAGAACACTAAAATGCCATTTTCTGCACTTGCGTCTTAAGGCGGTACGGTTGGAAGAAATCCTGCGCCATGACATGGGTATTCCGAGGTATGCATCGCATGATTTGTTAAAATAATGGCCACTGCATCTGTAGACTGAAAAGGCTTTCGAAAAAGGTCCAATAAATTCCATGTTACATTCTTTTACTTTTAGTTTTCTTACTTGCCAAGAGAATGCATTGGATTTTTTAAAGTGTATTTTTAACTTATTTTAACAAATCACCCAGAGTATAGAACCAGCTGTTTTGGAAGTTTGATGCTGAGATATGTACAGTACATGTTGTTCTGTGCATTCCCCACAATTAAAATCTGTTTTCCTTAAAATACATCCCTCGTTCCTCTTTCAAAGCATACTATAAACGTATTTCTCACTGCAAATATTCTTCTCCATCTACTGATGTACAGTACGTGTAGGTACTAGTGTATTTCTAATTCCATTTAAACATGTGTTCAATATTACTCCTCTAAAATGAGTATTGTTTACATTTTGATTTTGGAAACCATTTCAGTCACAGTTATAAGAAAAATCCTATTGCTGGTTTCCATGGAAACTATGTTAAATGTAATCCAACCAATATCATGCTTTATATATAGCAAAAGAGATGATGAAAAACCATGCATCAGATGAGGTACTCTAGAAACACAAATACAGAGGACATTAAAACAGATGAATTGGACAATAAGTTAGTAGCACTAAAAAAGAATAGATATATAATTAAGGTTATTTGCATGATTCAGAAGATGTTATATTTTTCACAGGAAGTGGACATATTGCACAATGTTTCTGGGTACTAGCTGTGCCCTTGGTAACATACTATTAAATCACCCATACAGATATTTACACATATACGTTACATATTGTGGGACAAATAGACCCATTCAAATGTCAAAATCTAAGCTAATGCTCTATGTATAATGGTCCCAAATACAATTATCTTTTATGTTATATATTTATCAGTAGTATTTTAATAACAACAAATCTTAACGCTGAGAAATAATATGCTGTGTACCAAGAGACTCAGTCAAGTTAAGATCTAGACGGCATCACAACACATTGTATATACTATTCATAGAGTGAGTGTTATGAGATCTTATGTGACTATTTTTTACAATAATAGGGTATAATTTGTTTGTTGTTTGTATGGTTAGTTCCTAAATTGCTAGTGTTTTTGTACGATTGATATGTTACCTTAATGTCATGTAAATTAGTTTTATAAGTACAGTTTTTTGCTTTCAAGGATTCTCATTGGTAAGTCTGGTAGTTTGGCTTATTGCAAATTTATTATAAGAAAAGTTCATATTGTGCCTTTGAAAAGTAATTACTCCTTTTGGCCCTATAGATAATTTTTGTCTTTCAGATGTTGTCAAGATTTTCTGTCGGATTTTAATGGAATATATTGTGATATTCTGTTATTCAAACTGGAAAGAGGAGTGGAGAGAGATATAGGTTGAGAGGAACACGTGAGCAGGGGAGAGACCCATGAGGAGAGAGAGAGTGGACCTGTCCCCCGAGGAGTGATACAGCGCGGTGACAGAGTCTACCTAGTCTGGCAAAACAGCATGTACCAGAGATATAGGGTGCAATCCAGAAGGGTACATAAGGAGAGAAAAAGGGAACCTGTGGGAGCAGAGTGTTGACACGCAACTGGGGAGCGGTGCACATGCGTCATGTGTGTGCGCCGCGCGACACCAACGCACGTCGTAACCGGGGGGCGGAGCCAGACTCCGCGATATCCACAAAGCTCTTCTGTTAGCGCGTGAGTGCTGTATAGACAGCGGTGTTGCGCGAGGCAGCAGGTAAGGAGGGAGTGCGCCGCGGGGGACACGCTCCCCGATTCCTTACACGTTGACAGTGTAGTGGACTGCCTGGGAATACCCCACATAAATAAACCTACCACATATAAGTATCCTGCTGACCTACAGTAACTATGAAAGGGCTGCCTCAGCTAAACTGGCAAGATCTTAAAGAAGCGCAACTGTTAACCCTCGGATAGGAGAAATATGGTCAGCATTAAGTAAGAACAAACTCATTTTCTCCATCAGGAAAGTGCACTCTGATGTCTTGATCTAGTGATCAAGAGTGGGGTATGGTTCCGGGTTGTCATGGTCCCAGCATCTAATCACTAAACAGTTAGTACCCCCACTCAAATACAAGTAGTATTGAAATCTCTTCAGGATGACAGTGGGCACCTGGGAGTTGATAAAACTCTGGGTTTGGTACAGGATCGCTTCTATTTGCCTCATACAAAAAACTTGTCCCCTTTCAGAGGTGTCTGTGCTGGTCTTGCATGTGTCTGTGCTGGTCAATATGTGTGTGAGTCTGTGCTGGTTAGTGTGTGCCCGTGATTCTTTGTTCAGTGTATGTGTGTCTGCTGGTCACTATGTGCCTGTGAGTTTGTACTGGTCAGTGTGCGTTTGTGAGTCTGTGCTAGTCTGTGTGTCTGAGTCTTTGCTGGTCAGTGTGTGTCTGTCGGTCAGTGTGTGAGAATTTGTACTGGTCAGTCTGTGTGTAGGTTTGTGAGTGCTGGGTAGGCCAGTTTCTGTGCATGTTTCTGCAGGTCAGTGTGTGTTTTGTGGAATGTATTAGGTGTGTGTATGGGGAAAGTGTGTGGCATGTCTATATTATTATGTCATTGGTTGTTTGCATGTGGTGAATCTATCAGGTGTGTGCGTGTTCTTGGTTTTATAGTGCCTATGTGTACAGTTGATATGTTTGTGGGTCAGTGGCTGCCTGTATTTTGGGGCTGTTAGGGTACATTTTCCCCACAGTTAAAAATTTACCAGCCAGACCCTGTCTTTGAGTGTCTTTACATACTGCATGTACGGTGTGGGCAATGCTCCTTCAGCAGACACACTGAAGCACTGGTCCACGGGAAATCTGGCTTCACGTCTGACCATAATGTTGTATGGAGAGTACCCTTTGATTTAATTACGGGTACAGTTATAAGCATGTACAAGGTGGTGTACATGTTGACACGCTCTTTCACATTTTTCAGGTTGAGGGACCCCTTGTGGGTGGTAAGTTGTCATCCCAGACTTCCTAATACCAGATAAACCCAATAGTTTCTTTATCAGGCAACTCTGAAAGTCTCTTCCCTGGTCAGAATTAATTCTGGCTGGTAACCTATAGTGTACAAAATACTTTTCCAACAGTACTTTGGTGACTATTGTTGCTCGCTGATCCTTGGTCGGGAAGGCTTGGGAATATAGAGGGAAATGGTCAGTGACCACCAGGATATTACTAGTATTCCCACTGTCGGGCTCCGACAGGAAATCCATACACCCAGATGTAGCAGCCCATTGCTTATTATATTCATGAGAGGGACGGCCTTCTTGGGAAGACTTTTTCTTGCCACAATTTTTGCAATACTCTTCTACATCTCTGGACATATGTATGTATGATGTATGTATGTTTGTCATTATTTATATAGCACCATTAATGTACATAGCGCTTCACAGTCGTAATACACGTGACAATTATATAAATAACAAATATTATAAATAAACATAAAGGGGAGAAGTGCTTCAGACATAAAAGTAACATTTAGCAAAAGGTGTCCCTGCTCAGAAGAACATTCCAATCGAATTGGTTGGTAGAAATAAGGAGGGTGTTCAGGTAGGATTGTGTCATCTGCATACATGGGTATTGAGGCTTCCTTACAAGCTGTGGGAAGATCATTGAAGAACACTGAGAAGAGTAGGGGCCCCAGAACAGAGCCTTGCAGACACCACAGGTGATATCCGGGGGGTTGGGGTTAGAGCCTGAGATGGACACATGTTGGGATCTACCTGATAGGTAGGACTGAAACCAGTTTAAAGCATGCTTCCCTATTCCAGAGCTCTGGAGTTTGTTAAGCAGGATAGCATGATCAACAGTATCAAAAGCCTTTGCAAAATCTAGGAATACTGCACCAGTGAGTTGTCCCCGTTCCATTCCACACTGGATTTCATTGCAAACTTTTAGCAGGGTAGTTACGGTGGAGTGTTTGGGGTGAAAGACAGATTGGAATTGGCTAGGGAAATTTGTCTCGGTATAGTAATCGCTTAATTGGGAGTGGACACATTTTTCCATGACTTTGGATAGAATTGGGAGAAGTGAGATTGGCCTGTAGTTTGAGACAGTGTTTTTGTCCCCACTTTTGAAGATTGGGACAACTCTGGCAGTTTTTCAGGTCTTAGAGATATGGCCTGCAGACAGGATAAAGTTGACTATGGAAGCAATTGGTTTGGCAATGGTTGGGGCACCAAGTCGTAGGAACCTAGATTGTAGTAAGTCAGGTCCACATTGGCTGCTTAGTTTTAATTTGAGGAGTGCTTGTGTAATCTCCTCTTCGGATACTGGGCCAAATTGAAAGTTGTGGGCAGTGTAGGGAGAGGGTGGAGCTATGTGGGTATTCCCAGGATGAGATTCAGGTTTGTTTTGGGCTGCGTTTCGCTAATAAGTTAGTGGCACACCCCACAAAGTAATCATTGAATGCATTTGCAATGTCAGAGGGGTTTGTCAGAGTAGTATGCCCCTTAGTGATATTACTTGGTTGTTGATGGTTAGAAGGCTGGAATATATTGTTGATAACCTCACAGAAGTTATCTGGGTTTGATGTATTCTGGGGGAGATTGTCAGAGTAATTTTGTGCTTTTGCGTGCCTTGTTTGCCTTGTGCACATGTCCCGCAGGCATCTGTAGTGATTGAGATCCTTGGTAGTGCCAGTTATGCCAGAAAATATCCTC
The DNA here is from genome assembly GCF_040206685.1 of Ascaphus truei. Lineage (NCBI taxonomy): Eukaryota > Metazoa > Chordata > Amphibia > Anura > Ascaphidae > Ascaphus > Ascaphus truei. The sequence continues at coordinate 399,328,230 of NC_134483.1, forward strand.
CTTTCCAGGGCGGAATCAAGTCCGGTAAGTGTTCTGTTGTCCATTTGTTCCACGCCAGTTGAACTCCCTGTTAAGCTCCGCACTGCTTGCCACTTAAAAAGGGCCACTTTAAATATGGGCTTCTTTACATGTAGGCTGCGGCCCATGCAATAAGTATTGTTCATGGTCCTCCAATCTGGAGGCATATAAAGCAAATATCTGGCACACGTCTCATGATGGATAAAGGAAACTCAGCTGCCAGTGCTCAAGGAAGTAAGGGAATGTCATGAAGAGTCCCAGTAGATTCGTATGAAAAGAGAAAAAATCCAGGCACACGGGCTTCTCTATGAGAGATTTTTATCAGCAATGAAAAACAATGTGTCGACTGTCATGCAGTCGTTGTCAAGGTCAGGGCTGACATACATATCAAAGCAAACAAAAATATACCCTATGCTCACCTATCCTGAATCACTGTAGGTGTATATCTTGGCGCAAAAAACGGATACCACCATGACGTCACGGCCGCGACAGAGGTCACGCAAGCGCATCACTAACCCACATGAATGGGAGTCCAATGCCAGCGTGCGGCACAACGTCAAAATGACCGCACACCATGGAAGGTCCGGAACGCCTCCCCTCCATTGTCAAAACAACTGGTCACCGAACACAGTGCTTCTAAAATAACAGTGCTGTATACGGCACTAGCTGCAATGACCCAATAAAGGCAGGAGGAGCCACAAACAGTACAATGTAGGAATCAATATGAAATCTTACCTTTTCTCATGGGTGGAGTGAGACAGCATTGCACTGAAGGACTGATGGGATTGCAATGTTTCACCACAAAGCTCATGGGAGTGGTGGGTTACAAGATGGAGCCCTCTACCATTCCTCTAAACCCTTCAGTAATATGTTCTAGCTGTATGCTTCACTGTAGAATTGCCAGTTCTTCCTGGCAATGCATTTTTCCAGGGAGCAGCTGGTGACCAGAAAACACTTTTTTACATTCATTTTTGCGATCTCCCTCCCCCAGCTGCCACCCCTGGTCGTACCAGCCCTGATTACTAGGCATTCAAAGGCATTAAGGGAGAGAGTTACTTTTGTCTTGTGGAAATTGCACCGCAATGCACCGCATCTTTAAAAAGCTGGAAGGCATCTTCTAGCAGCCCCACAGCACTTGTCCAAACAATGTTAGTAAATCTAAAACTACAGTAAGCCTAACGCAGCCTGAGCACTACTGTCCTCACTGAGTTACCAACACTGCAGCCTGTATTTATATAGAACATGCCTGTGTAGAGGGTTCTCACAAAATCATAGCCTTCCTGCAAGCGTCCCCGCAATATCCTTTATAGTAGGCCCTCAAGTTAAGTACTGTAACTACCCAGCATAGGAGTGAGAGGTACCGGGGAATGAAGTTTTGGAGTATATTGTTTGTCACAATTTTTCTGTCAAGTGCCATGTTTGCCAATACCTGTGAAGTGTTATTAACCACTGTGAAAAATAAAGCACTTTAAAGTTTTATAGAAGTTCCTGGCACCCATCTTGTTACTATCCACTTATTGACACCCAGCCTGCACCAGCCTGCACCCACTCAGCACCCTGCAAAGGCCTCAGAGACTGAGTCAGGTAAGAAGGGTTACAGATGTATCAAAGTTAGCATCAATATAATGGAGCAGGAGCACGCCAATTCAATCCATTATGTCTGAGGTGGGATTGACCTGTTTTGCTCAGTGCTTGATGCAGGAAGTTCACATAGCATGTTCCATTCACATGGAGCTAATGAATGTAAATATATTATTCTGTCACGGTGCAGCAAATTATTCTAAACGACATGTTGCTTGCTAGCATAACATTGTATGTCTGTAGTTAGACTACGGCTGCGCTTATAGTGACGGCAACGTGATGTCGCTGTCTCGGCAAAACAAATGCACGCGACCGAGATAAAGCGACGGATCAAGACTGCTACCAGAATTCTGGTAGTCACTGATATTTGATTTTTTCGGCGACGGTCTCCCCTTGTGGCCAATCGGGAGCTTCTCTGTGCCTCTGCCCTCCCCTTTAATGACGTCATCCAGCGACGTCACCTAAACTTCCAAATACAAGTAGTCGCAATGACGACGGCGACAGGGTGACATCATTGGTCGCGTCACCGTCACCGGCTGTATAAGGGCATCCTAACATTTTATAGATGGCTACATATGTCTGCGTTGTTCTACAGCCTGAATTAAATTAGCATGTGCTCATCTCAGCTGTTTTTTTTCTATAGAATAAATAATGAACACATGCATTGGTTTTGCATTCAGAAAGGACTGCTTTTGCTGATGTTTTGGGTAAAAAAAAGCAAATCAACATGAAAGCTTCCAAAAATGTATGGACAAAGAATCACTCTTTTTGGTTCGCCTGATTAGATTTGCCCCACTCTTTATTGCAGACATTTGGATTTTATTGTGCCACATTTACAGGCCAAAATCAATATTAGAACAGTTATTCCAACCATAACAAAACTATCTGCTGTCTGACATTATGTGACTACTGGGTCCTGACAAACATTAACCCAGAGGAACTAATGAACAGTTCAATTTGAATGTAGAGTGTAATTTAGCATTAACATTTAGAATTATGGCATAGTTTTCTGTATATATGAGATTACTGGTAGCAGCCGCACAATGTAAAATTTGTAACAATTCACAAAGGTTAAAATAAATAAATAAAATATATTATCCATATCAAATAACTCTACATCCAGAAATGTCAAATAGTTTGGAGTTTTATGGAGGGGGGGGGGAGGGGGAGGGTATGTATGTATGAGAGCAATTTATGTCAATGTATCAATTCATTTTTCTCCAATGTTGCCTCCTGTGCACTAGTTTGTGATGTGGGGAATGTCAATCGAAGGAGTCAAACAATACAATGAAGTCCAAGATATATATATATATATATATATATATAGCCCCCTGTAAACAGCACAGGCTATACCTATATTCCTCCTACTGTGGTAAGTCCTGCTAGAGGCAGGCACCAGTAGTGATCATGAGATTTCCCCCCTTCAAGCCCTGCTCTGATTGATGGATGCATGCCCCTGACTCTGCTGCAGGCACGAGACAGAGGGGAGGTACTGCTGACATCATGATGGGTGGGGCTAAGCCTATTTAGCAGCCCATTTCTGTAAGGGATGTGTCGGTCTATTCTGGAGTCTTCGAAGAGTGGACTCTGGAAGTCTGTCCTGGGAGTGAGAGGAGTATACCTAGCTCCGTCCTGGGAGCAGCAAGAGAGAGAACTCGGGCCTATGACAATTGGAGAGCGAGCCGAGTTCAGGTGGACCAATGCCCCTCACCCCGATGATGGGGTGATGGGGAGAATCCATCCCCCACCCAGAGGATACCCTCTGAGGTGGGCAGCGGGGTATTGAGGCCCCAGCCCAGTCCATCCTGTCAGAGTGTACGCTTGGAGGGAAGGAGAGGAGGAAAGGCCTGTACAGATTGGAGGGCCGTGTGATTTGGGGACATTGCTGTTGTTGTTGTGGCTGCTTGTCACTACGCCTGCCGGGCACTGCTCGACCCAATAAAGAGAGACATTACCTTGTTACCAACGACTGCTGTGTGATTCTGGAGCATCCACCCTGGGACCAGGGGTCACTCTTCAATACAGGTCCTACCCCATACCCTGGGAAGGTATAGATGATGGAGGCGCTGCACCACCACTGAAATCATGGAGGCTACTACCCCAGAAGCCTGGTCCTGTGATCCCCTACACCACCGCGGGAGACTCAGGCCCTCCTGTTCCACACAGGTACGCACCACTCAGTACATGTAATCCGCCCTCACACACCCTAGATATGTCAGATGAGTCTGGGGGGGGGGGAATAAGGGTTACATTTGGAGGCGCTGCTGAGATAAGCAGGACAGGCTTACAGCAAGGCAGAACAGAAAGAGTGATGTGCACTCTCCGGTCCAGTGTTGAGGAACGTAGGGTGCAATTTCACACCGGGGGTAGTCAGGGGAGCGTGGATCGCCGCTCCCGCACAATACGCCCTGGGCGCCCTAAGCGGGTGGCGTAAGAGGGGTGCATAGCTATCGCTGTCCTAGTTCCTTGAGGCAGGTAGTGTGAGGCAACTGGGGGGTCAGCCTGCTAACTAGTCCAGGGACCATGGCCCAGGGCCCACACTATGAGTGGCCAATAGAGGAACGCCCGTACCTAGGGAGATGCCCGGTACTCTAGCTAACACCCACAGAATGCACCACAGAGCACTGGCCGGAACGAACATCGAGTGCAGTACACACATAGAAGAAGTTCTGCCTAGCCTGGGGTAAGCCACCTCATATTAGTGGGTACCAGGATATACATGCAGAGAGAAGTGGAAGGTGTAAAGGAGATTAGTCAGGGACTAGGAGCAAAATACACCTTAGACATTGAGGAGAGTACACAATTACATGTGGTGGGCGCATCAAAGATGGCGGCCGTCACTACATGTACTCCGCGGAGCAAAGAACCCTGCAAAATGGCGACCAATGCGCCATCCACGGCCCAGCAGATAGCAGCCGATCTAAAATGGCGTTTCCTGACAATCCTGGAGCGAGCACGTGAATCGTGCAAAAGAACTGTAAGAGAAATGTGGCAGGAAATGTGCAGGGGTTTGGCGCCAAACCCAGATTCCCTGCAAGAAGAGCGGAGTGGCGTGAAAGCCGAAAGCCCACCCACCTGTGCTGTGACTGTTCAACAAACCAAGTCGCGTCACACTGAAGAAAGGAGGGCCCCACCTCTGGATTCCACCAGAGGCAGGGGCACAAGGAGAGCCAATCAGGAGCGTCCTCAGCAAAGGGAGGGACAGGAAGCGAGAGCGAAGAGCTTCACTTCTGTCTGGCATTCGAGGAGCAAGGAGCTGAAACACTGCTCAACCCCTGAGCTAACCATGTCGGAAATGAGCACTACTATCTACCAACTGCCAGGAGGCTTACTGGTAGTGGAGGTAGCTGAGCACGAATACCTCCGGTGTTTGTGTGTTCACTGCGGGATACCGGGCGCGGTACCAAGCACCAAGGCACGATGTCCTCAATGTGGCACGTTTTATCTATGGCCGAACGAGCCATGGCCGTTGATTGAGACCCCGCGGGGTGCCTCTCCGGGAACGTTAACGGAGGTGGCGGAAGGTAAAGACAAGACCGCCCTGGTTCCCCGTTGCAACAAAACGGGAGGTACCAAGGCCCAGCCCGCTCTCCAACCGAGCGAGCTGTCGACAGAAAAGAGCGCGACCGCAGTGGAGGTACCGGAGCGAGACTGCTTTGTACCTATACCCGCTGGTTGTATCGCAGAAGAATACGGTGACTCCCTAGCAGAGGAACCGATCCTGATATCCTTGGAGGAAGAAGTTGGAGTGTCATCGGTGGCGATGCGCCTACCGGCGAACCACCCCAGCGGTACCAAGAAGGAGCAGACGAGTCCGGAAACCTTCCGCCGACGAGTGCTGGTGCGGCCGGAGGCCCGTAAGAGTCCCACGGCCATGGTGACTACCAGTGCGGCGGAAATGGCGACCGAGACGACCCCGGAGAATCCCAAGATCACCAAACAGCAGCGGAGCGGTAAGGAGACTCCACCACCCCCTTACTCCCGCTAGGCGAAAGCAGCAACCAAGGAGGACGAGAAGGAGAGGCTTGCGGCCTACTTGTCTGTCCGTGAACCGGATGCTCCGCCAACGCCCATGCCGGTCCTCGACGCACTTCCGGTGCGTGACCCCGGAGCGGAAGGAGATTCAAAGGGCACAGCTGATGACGTAATTTCCGGTTCCACCGGGAAACAAGGCCCGGGAGTGCTGTTCTCCACAAGGAGAGTAGCCATGGCCGCTGCCATTGCCACCCTGAAGAGCCAAGGTCCATCGAGGGAGGCGCGACACATGGCGGAGAACGCGCCCAAGAAAGTGTCCCTTTGTCGCGGTATTACCCGCTTGCTGGACAATGACATGAACGTTGCCCCTGCCCCAGCCCCTAGCTCCATCGGCCCGGCCACTGCCCCTGCCCCATCACGAGTGTTGTCACCGGGACCTAGCGGGGATAAATTAAGCAAATACCGTAAGTACTCCAAGGACTTGCGGGACTGGGAGTTGAGCGATGAGGGGTCGGATGGGGAAATACCTTATGACCGTGTGACACCTGTGTCTAACCCTGTGCCGTTTTCTCCTAGCGCTAGAGGGAGAGCCCGAGGGTCACATACTCCAGCAGAGTCTGGGCCTGTTCCGGAGGTGGTTCAAAAGATGAACCCTACCAGGTACTTTAATGCCAAAGGGAGGAGAGATTGCTCGCGCTCTATGGAGGTGGGGACGCCCGGTGTTTCCTCCCAGGCAGAATCTGAGGTAGAGCACACTAGTCAATGTACAGAATACGAGCACCGTGACAAATGGTGGGCGCCCCTGTTTACTGGGTACCATGCAGGGATGGACCGTACACGATTCCTGCTCATTAAAAGCAACATCATAGATCATCGGTGGGCAACAGGTGCCTTTACTCCTCAGGAGGTGGAGGATGAGATAGACCATAGATTCCGGGAGATCGAGCAGAAACTCATTAAACCCATAGGCCCCAGTATACTGTATGATGAAATTGCTCCGGAAGAGCCAGAGTTTTGGGTACTGCCAAGCAGGGCAGGGCACTGCAAGCTCACTAAATTGAGCCGTGCCGACAGAGCCATCGTGGCTAGGTATAGGCAGTCACATGGATACGAGTATCCTTATGTGCCTGAGCCCATCATGAGGGAAATAGAAGAAAATCGGGATAGCTGGCTCAGGGAGGCTGTGCAGGAATATCTTCGGACCAAGTTTGGTCAGGGAGGTTATCATAACGAGGATAAAATAAGCGAGTTGGTTAGGATCTGGAGCATAGGGAGGTGCATATACATGCACAGCGTAATGTATCGACCGGAGCATGGGTCGGTGCAATCTTTCTATGTGACCATCACGGATCATAATGGCCGAAGAATAAGAAAGCCAGATCCAAAACATTATTTGTAGGGTTCTCCACGTTGGGAGTACCCGTGTTTATTTTCTTGAACTACCTCATGTGCCAATGTTATGCTAACACTGCCATAATATGTGCTGTTTCCCAGGTTGTTTGCCGCAGGATGGTGCTGCTAGAGCTAGGTCCAAGTGGGGACCATTGGATTCCACCAGAGGGAGAGTGTAGCCCCCTGTAAACAGCACAAGCTATACCTATCTTCCTCCTACTTTGGTAAGTCCTGCTAGAGGCAGGCACCATTAGTGATCATGGGTTTTCCCCCCTTCAAGCCCTGCTCTGATTGATGGATGCATGCCCCTGACTCTGCTGCAGGCACGAGACAGAGGGGAGGTACTGCTGACACTATGATGGGTGGGGCTAAGCCTATTTAGCAGCCCATTCCTGTAAGTGACGGGTCTGTCTATTCTGGAGTCTACGAGGAGTGGACTCTGGAAGTCTGTCCTGGGAGTGAGAGGAGTATACCTAGCTCCGTCCTGGGAGCAGCAAGAGAGAGAACTCGGGCCTATGACAATTGAAGAGCGAGCCGAGTTCAGGTGGACCAATGCCCCTCACCCCGATGATGGGGTGATGGGGAGAATCCATCCCCTACCCAGAGGATACCCTCTGAGGTGGGCAGCGGGGTATTGAGGCCCCAGCCCAGTCCATCCTGTCAGAGTGTACGCTTGGAGGGAAGGAGAGGAGGAAAGGCCTGTACAGATTGAAGGGCCGTGTGATTTGGGGACATTGCTGTTGTTGTTGTGGCTGCTTGTCACTACGCCTGCCGGGCACTGCTCGACCCAATAAAGAGAGACATTACCTTGTTACCAACAACTGCTGTGTGATTCTGGAGCATCCACCCTGGGACCAGGGGTCACTCTTCTATACAGGTCGTACCCCATACCCTGGGAAGGTATAGAGGATGGAGGCACTGCACCACCACTGAAATCACGGAGGCTACTACCCCAGAAGCCTGGTCCTGTGATCCCCTACACCACCGCGGGAGACTCAGGCCCTCCTGTTCCACACAGGTACGCACCACTCAGTACATGTAATCCGCCCTCACACACCCTAGATATGTCAGATGAGTCTTGGGGGTGGGGGGGATAAGGGTTACATATATATCTATATATTAGAAAAAAAGAGAAAGAAAAAGCGCCCGATCCATTGGTAAAATCCAATAATAAAGGTTTAAAATACCACGAACATAGACAATTGCACACTCACACTTTCCAGTGTATTAAAAGCGTTGTATGGGACAAGCCCATGCACCAAACAGATGTCAGACCGCAGCAAGTTCCCTCCGTTCAATCTTAGCTGTGTGAACTGCAAGGCTTCACTGCTGCTGGTGTCACCGTCTCAGCGTCTCTCCGGCAACCCAAATGAGCAGCCTGCAGTTCCTATTCAGCTCGGCTCGTCTTTTGCAGATTTCCAGGAACTTCTTTGCTGATGTCTGCTCCACCACCGTAGTTCATTACCCACAAGCCCTACGCGTTTCTTCCGACTCAGCGGATTTCATCAGGGGATGGACTATCATTGTAATGGCTTGCTATTTATAGTGCCTCAGTCCAATTACACAAATACAACCCAAATGGTTTAAATAATTAATTCAGGTCATCTGTGCTGGATGTTATTAAAGTTACAGGTTTAAACATACCACTTTAAAAGAGAGCAATAATTGGATATAATATTAATGAATTATATCACGTCATAAATGGCTGCAAAGAAGTTTGACATATATCATACACAAAACATTGATCTAGCAAGCATAGTTAATCATTTTGGTAATTTCAAAAATCACCCACATGACCAAAAATCTTGATTACATATAATTCTTTAGATATCAGATTAATTAAAATACCATTAGTTTATAATACATTGATTCATGACTGTTTAGATAAAATTATATCAATGTGTCCATCTTGCAACCATATTAAAAATGTCAAGGATACCATATATATATTTACAAATAAATGACTAGAATGATTAATTTAATAAACCTTTTTTATTTTTTAATTTGAAAACAATTTTACCTCCATCATCCTGTTTCCTACCACATTTTTTTAACCCCACTAATGGTTTATATATAGGCATCTGTGCAGGGTGTGGCATTCTGTCAATCAGGACCTGGGTTACAGCAATTTGGGTGTATGGTACATAGGCGCTGTCTATTTATATATATTTTTTTCACTATATATATATACTTAGTTATGTTATGGTGGGTAAAAAAAAGTGACAAAAACCCTCCACAGCAAAGCATATAGCAAATGGAAACATTACTGTATGCTCATTTGCATGTCTTAGACAGGTCTGCAATCCCGCCTTTCACCATCACCCAGCACACAGCACTTCCACTGCAACAAGGGATTCTGGGAAATGACATGCAAATGAGCACACAGCACACAGGTCGAAACTGTCTGTCTGTGGGTGAGTTTACTAGCTATGCATCTTAACCCAAATCTGTGACCATGCAGCAAGCTTAAGCCTATAGGGGAACCATGTTGAATTGTTTTGAAGCAAAAGGTGGCACTGTGTGCTCATGTGCATGTCATTTCCCAGAATCCCTTGCTGCAGTGAAAGTGCTGTGTGCTGGGTGATAATGGTGAAAAGTGGGGTTGCAGACCTATCTAAGACATGCTTAATCATACATATATTTTATATATATTTGTATATATATATATATATATATATGTTTAAAAAAAAAATATATATATATATATATATATATATATACAGCTAAACCCCGTTATAACGCGCTTCGCTATATCGCGATTCGGTTATAACGCGGTTTTCCCGTGGCTCCCGTTTAAAAAAAAAAAATTTAATTTTTTTTTTTTTTTTAATTTTTTTTTTTGCACACTGCACACACTGCACACACTGCTCATTGCTCACACTGCACACACACTGCTCATTGCACACACTGACACACTGCACACACACTGCACACTGCACACACACTGCTCATTGCTCACACTGCACACACTGACACACTGCTCATTGCTCACACTGCACACACACTGCTCACACTGACACACACTGCACACTGCACACACACTGCTCATTGCTCACACTGCACACACTGACACACTGCTCATTGCTCACACTGCACACACTGACACACTGCTCATTGCTCACACTGCACACACACTGCTCACACTGACACACACTACACACACACACACACACACACACTACACATATACATAAATCAGCCTTACCTTGGGGATGATTGATGAGGCATGTGGCTGCAGGGGGGGGGCGTGCCGGTGGGGGGGGTGCTGCGGTGGAGGGGGATGATGGCTGCGGGGGCCCCCGATGCTGCGGGGGCTGGTGGGATGGCCCGGTGCAGCATGGGGGGGGGGGGCAGGACGACCCTGCACTACGGCAGGGCCAGGGGGCCCTGTTTTGCGGCGCGAGGGCCGTGTGCTGCGGCGGGGGGGAGCCGGACCAGAGGGGAATCCCCCCTCCCATCTCCTGTCCCGCGGTGACAGGGGAAGCTGAAGCCGGAGGGGAATCCCCCCTCCCATCTCCTGTCACGCGGTGACAGGGGAAGCTGAAGCCGAAGCCGGAGGGGCATCCCCCCTCCCATCTCCTGTCCCGCGGTGACAGGGGAAGCTGAAGCCGGAGGGGAATCCCCCCTCCCATCTCCTGTCACGCGGTGACAAGGGGAAGCCGGGACCGCGGGGTAAATATGCACTGATGCGGCGGCCATTTTTTTTTTTTAAATTAGCGCGACCCCGTTAGTAATGCGGTGGTCTCGGGGTGGACCCCGAGGACCGCGTTATAACGGGGTTTAGCTGTATATATATATATATATAGACCATACGATACCGGTTGTGCAACACGACATCAAGGGACTGCACGCAGGTAAGTAAATCATGAATTTTCTATATTTGATAGAAGACACAAAAACCGACGTTTCGGTCCCCCAGTGGAACCTTTCTCAAGGTGGTGACAGAAACGTCGGTTTTTGTGTCTTCTATCAAATATAGAAAATTTATGATTTACTTACCGGCGTGCTGTCCCTTGATGTCGTGTTGCAACCGGTATTGTATGGTCTGTTATTGCTTTATGGGATAAGCACCAAAACTTATTTACTTGCATATGGTGTGCCGGCTGTGCATTGGATTATATATATATTAATAACTTTAGCTCTTATTAACCGTTACTGTTATTAAGGGGCTAATTAACACCACAATATATTTGCTATATTGTGTGGTTGGGTTATGTATAGTTTATTAATAATTGTTACGTTTATTTCTGGTGTGTGTATTTTTTTGAATGTGGCTATTGGGGGTAGGGGGTATTTTTTATTTTATTTATGTTTATTTATTTATAAAATATTTTTACCAGGAAGTATTACATTGAGAATTACCTCTCGTTTTCAAGTATGTCCTGGGCACAGAGTAAAACAAATAATACAAGGTTACAAGTACAGTTACATAAATGAGCAGGGTATACATTATATACAAGACATTGCGTGCACAGTTAAAGGAAAAATATATTATGAGCGTATGAAACAGTTACAGACCAGGTTAAAATGTGAGACAGCCTTAGATTTGAAAGAACTTAAACTGGTGGTGGATGTGAGGGTTTCTGGTAGTATTGTCCCCAAGGGAGGGAGGGTAGGCCTCCCGGTGTGTAGGGGATGGTGGTTATGCCTCACGGGGGTGGGTGGTGGTGGGGGGGTCTATTTATGTAAAAGTATTTATGTGTTTTTTAATTTTTTTGGGGGGCACAGACTTAATACTGCAGGCAAGCGGGGACACCTGCGGGGAACACCCGAGGGCCACCACCAGCCTATACAGTGGCGGCCGGCGTGATACTAATGCGGCTGTCGCCGCAGTTTAAAAATAGCAGCGGGCGGTTTTCCTGCGCCTCGGGCGCTTTCAATGGTAAGCGCCATTAGCGCTTATCTATTGAAGGGGCCGCCGCGCGGGAAACTCCGTTTTAAACGGAGAACAGACCCGCGGCTAGCCCGCTATGCACCCAGCAAGCTTTAGAATAAAGCTTGCCGGGACAGTAGTGTTATTGCTGTGCATCCCAAAAATGTTAGGGACCTTAAGGGGTTAGTGGTGTATTATATAATTTATATATATATACACATGTAGAGGTATCAGTACCGTGTTAGCCGAGCTTCAATAATCAAAAAATAAATAGATGATACCGTTCTGTGGCTAACGAAATGCTTTTATTTGTGCGAGCTTTCGAGATACACTGATCTCTTCTTCCGGCGATGTTACAATGAATGAAGCAAGCAAAGGGTATACTTAAAATCAGTGTCTATTGGAATGTTATCTGTGCTTGTCCTTCCCCCGGTGTGGATGAGATTTATGGCTAGAGGTGTTAAATGGTTCCTGAAAGTAAGTGATGTAAGAGTGTGTGTGTGTGTGTGTATCTGTGTGAATATAAATGAATGCAGAGCCCACAATGTATACAGTGCTTTACAAAAGGGGTGTGTGGAGTGGGAGTTAATATAAATGGTGTGGGTAGGTGTGGAAATGTGAGAGATAGTAGCATAACTAAAAGTGTGTGTGGATACTATGTGGTCCCTATTATTGTATAGGGATGGAAAAACAAGGAGTATTGGTATGTGTAAGAGACAGCTGTGCATGCATACATATAGCACAGTATGTACAGACATGGTCTTTAGCGCTCATGGGAAGAGAGTTCACTTGTGTCAGTAATGACTCATAAAATTTCGATCTCTGTTTAGGCCACCGTTAAGTATCCCGAACAGTTGCATAAATTTGTATTCATGCAACCGTCTCTCTTTCGGTGTTTTAAGATTACCTTTGAGTATGGCAACCCTCAGATCGTTCATCTTATGGCCAGAGTCAGAGAAATGTTCGCTGACAGGACTGTCTCTTGTTCCGCGCGTGATGCTGTGGCGATGCAAGTTCATTCTCTTGTTTAGCCCCTGCCCTGTCTCACCTATGTAGTAGCAGCCCCCTGGGCATTTCATGCACATGATGAGGTACACGACATTGCTGGAGGAACAGGTGAACCTTCCTCTGATTTTGTATTCCCGATTCCTGTGTGGTATTTGTATTGTGTCCGCTGTGTAGAGCATTGCGCAGGTTTTGCATCTTGGGTCCTGGCATGGTTTCGTCCCGCATTCAGTTGTACTGCTGAATACTTTACTCCTCACCATATATATATATATATTTATATTTATATATATTTATATATATCTATATATATATTGTGGTTAGCGGGGATGGGTGCAGTGTGTATTCGCCCCAACGGTGGGTGTTTATGGCTTGCGGGTGGGTAGCTGGAGGGCTTAACCCTTTCATGACCGTAGCGGTATTAACCGCTAAGGTCATGAAGGGGTTAAGTCCACCCGCAACCACCCCCCCGCAAGCCATAAACACCCACCAAAGGCCATAAACCCCCTTCATCCACCCCCGCTCCCCACAATATGCCTGGTACTGGATGGTTAACCCCTTCATTGCCTTAGCGGTTAGCCGCTAATTTAATGAAGTGGGCTGTTAATGCATTTTTCCTGCTTCGGATGCATGGGGGGGTATCAGCCCTGGAGCCCCCCGGCATCAATCCGAGGCAGGAAAAGGGCCTGATTTTTTTCTATGTCTCGTATCGCCGCTCAGCACCAGCTTTTTGCCAACTTATGTTGGCGGAGAGATTTGGAAAAAATCTCTCCATTCTATAGCGCCGATCAGCCCCGAGATGCTGATCGGCGCTACTAGAATACAGCGGGTTAAACAAAAAATTGGAGAGCAGGTGCATATTGGTGCCTCCGCTATCCAACTAGTAGCTCATTTTTCAAATGCACTCCTGGGCGGTTAAAACTTAACGTTTAATAAATTTCTTGCTAAAATAAATTCTACATACAGAGTAATAATTATATACACACAATGTACTTAGAAAGTATAGCTAATAAGGAATATAATTGGCACATGCAGTCTAAATCTTATAGTGCTAGTGAGACAATGTCTTCTATATAGCAATCTGCATCAAACAATGCTGATAAATCAAAGTATCTGCTGCAAAACACCATGCCTTCATATAGTAGCACTGAGTTTGCAGTGTGTGGTGCATAAAGCCCTCAATATGAAAATCAGTATTTAGTGAGTCAATGTATCAAGTGCATAACATTGAACCGTCTAGCATACATAATAGAAAGCACTGAGACCGCAACAGCCATAAACAAAACCCACAGTGTGGAAGCCAACAGCAGAACCAAGACAAAATAACTAATAAAAAAAGTCTATAGCAGAGACAAGAGATACAGTGTACCAACGATACCCGACTCCCACCAGTCCCTCCCTGATGACGTCACCACGCCGAACGCCCTATGCGTTTCCCTCCTACACGGAGATTCTTCAGGGGCGCCCCTCAGCATTGTTTGATGCAGATTACTATATATACAGACATTGTCTCACTAGCACTATAAGATTTAGACCGCATGTCCATACACCACAGCTAAATTTATGTGCTGCTTTTATTCATTTCAGCAGAGTGTTTAGCCACAGCTGACCTCGTGCAATTATATTCCTTATTAGCTATATTTGTTATTGATTCATGTGCTGTGTATGCTATCGTCATCGGGCGTAAAGTCAATCCACGTACCACCAACCTGTGATTGTGTTGTACCTACAGTGCCAATATTATGTTTCATCTGTTAAGTACAATAGTATATTAATTTAGCTATAACACTGTTTGGTGCCACATTCTACAATTACAGTTTGGCTTGATCGGTATGCTACACTTGATGCCGCACAACACATATATGTCAATATAGGTACTATAGTCTTGCTAGTGGTGGTAATTTAGAGATCCTATGTTCTATAACAATAGGCAACACCAGGTATTAATTAGCCCATTTTTCATTTAATTTATTTAGGTTAATTGTAATTGCGCTATACACCTCTAGCCCAACCCTACCTCCCCACCACCCTTCCTTTATAAGTACATTGTGTGTATAGAATTATTACTCTGTATGTAGAATTTATTTTAGCAAGAAATGTATTAAACGTTTTTACTAGTTTTAACCGCCCAGGAGTGCATTTGAAAAATGAGCTACTAGTTGGATAGCGGAGGCACCAATATGCTCCTGCTCTCCAATTTTTTGTTAATCCATTAATATCAGCTCATCAACTGCACCCAACGTCACACTAGGCGTTTATGGGCACATCCACTTAAACATAACACTATTACTTTAGTGAGCGGTATACTTTGTTTGTACTAGAATATAGCGGGTTTTAAAACTGGCGAGATATTGCTTCTCGCCACCCGCACCCCGCACGGCGAGTTTTATTTTCCGGCAAAAAAAAAGGCGGATTTTCCTCATCTCGCCAGATTTTCGGCATTTACTGAATTGCTGTAGGCATATTTGCCGGAAAACTGGCGAGATAGGGCTTTTCGTCGTTTCCTGCATAGGCCCCTAAGTAGTAATGCAATCTGGATGTAAAAATGTTCTGTACTATTGTTATGATTGTTATTGTTTATGCTGAGGTTGTTGTATCAAAAAGAGAGCAGGTTGATCTGAAGCAGGATTTAGGAAACAGGTGGCTTAAGCTATTTTGGGAGATACGTGGATGAATTTGGCTGTAATGAGTGAGAGCCAAGAAGCCAGGAAACAGCAAGAATGACATGAGGGTTATTTATGAAACGGTGATAGTGTCAACTGGGGCATTATTGCAAGGATGGAAAAAACCTCCTGTGGTGCTGTGGCAAGGATGAGGATGTGGTCGTGGATAAAGTTCTTCTCTTTAGGCAATTACCTCAAGAAAGGAAGACAAGACATACAAAAAACACTGCAATAGTGCATTACCCAGGGACAAAATGGATGGATTAAACAGAGCAATTTAATACAGTATAAAACAATTAAACAAAAAATAATAAAATGACATACATATTATCAATATAAAACTTTCATGTGCTGCTGCACTTTGCAGATAGAACTTGCTCCGCCGTGATAAAAATTGAAATCCTACTCACCGAAGGTGACTAGGACATGCACATTTGTCTTATGGTCTTTTCGCTAGGTGTATACCGCTCACCGTGGGGTGGAATAAGCCAGTTACTGGGGGAGAATCGCCTTCTATACTCGGAGTCAGCTGCTGCCAGAGTCTGGTCGATCGGCTCCTCTGCTGACGTCAGCGGTGTTTAATAGTGGATCTTTTCATAGCAAGCATATATGTGCATCACACATGGCAAAATATAAAGTAGGATAATCAACCATTTGTTTTGGTATTTAACTTTTTCAAATGAATTTTAAAATCCAAACTTTTCAAATGAATGTTCAGGATGGAACCAGAGCAGTGAGGGGTATTTGTGAAACACATGATTTTCTAACAGTACAGAGCTTGTGGAGAGAAAACTGGTTGTCAAGGCAACAAAACCAGTGTGACAAAGCTTTTTATGTGAAACATATTCTCAGTAAAAATAGGCACATTCTATGCAGAAATTAAGTACTTGCTACCAGTGTGCTCTATTCCACTAAAATACCCACTGTGTTTGATATTTGAATGCAACGGGAAACCATAAGTAAAATAAATATTTATATAAAAATAGAATGTCCTAAAGATTGAACTTGGCAACATTCCACTAATGTTTGAAATAGGTATACTTGCAAATTTGATGGAAAAGATAACATTATTATAAGAAAGATGGATTTTAAGATCTGTAGTTTAAAATCCTCCTAATTCCTTTTGTTTAACGTCTCATTTAACGCTTGTGAAAACAAATTCCCAGTATTTTCTATTTTATAATTCTGTGAAGTACTGCATACATTGGTTGCACTATATAAATAAACAGATACAGAAATACATATTTCATTACTTAATTGTATTGCATGCTTATTAATTGTAGTTGATACTGTATGTGGACAGATAATACATAGAATATATGGTACAAACAATAGGTGTAATGGTATTTCGATTACATTATCAAGTAAAGTCACATTGAAGAGTGTTATTATACATTAATATTATGTCCGGTTTATATAAACTATTGTACCAGTAATGCATACAGTAGCTACAAGCATTTCAAATAAATGGACAAGGAAATCCTTCTGTAGTTCTTAAAGCAAATACAAATACCCCATATGAGAACACACACATGTCCCAGACAAGTCCACAAACCCGCCCGACCCCATCATTTCCCAGTGCACAATGACTCCACTTAGCCAGGGATTCTGGGCAATGCCATGCAAAAGAGCACTCACTGTAGTACAGATGAAGTCTCCCATTCAAAACCGCTCACCAGGGACGTTCCATGGGCATTCCGCCGGCTGCCCGCATACAAATTTGTGCCCCCCCACGGCGCGCCTTCACCTGCTACTGCTTGTAAAAATCTGGGTTATGGGGGGGGGAGGGGTCCTGCATGGGAGACGCAAGGAGGTGAGACGGAACTGGAGACTAGCACCCTCTCTATCACCTTTAAGACCCACCTTAAGACACACTTGCTTAAAGAAGCATATGAGTAGCACTGTGGCTAATACTATACACATGATACATAAAGCTTGGCCCCCTGCAGACGCACTTCCCAGAATGCCCTCCTACTGTCTCTGTACGTTCTACCTACCTACCAATTAGACTGTAAGCTCCTTGGAGCAGGGACTCCTCTTCCTAAATGTTACTTCTATGTCTGAAGCACTTATTCCCATGACCTGTTATTTATATTATTTTTTATTTATATGATTGTCACGTATTACTAAATGCTAAAAAGGTTGGAGGAGATTTTAAACTAGGATGGAGGCGGGAGGGGAATGAAACAGATAATGAACTAAATGGAATAGATGAGTATACAAGGTGGTATGGAGGTAGAATGGGGGCAAGTGCGAGTTTGACAAGCAGTGAGATACCCATAGTAAATACAGATAATACTAGAAAACTTCTAAAGACTAAACCAAGTGGGCGCAGAAAGGAAGGAGCAGATAAGATAATAGTACAGGATGAAAAAACAACTTAAATGCATACTTGCTAATACAAGAAGCCTGACAGATAAAATGGGGGAGCTTGAATTAATAGCTGCAAGGGAGCAGTATGATATCATAGGCATTACTGAAACATGGTGGGATGAAACTCATGACTGGACAGTTAATTTAGAGGGTTATTCTCTTTTTCGGAAGGATCGAACAAATAGAAGGGGAGGTGGAGTATGCTTATATGTTAAACCGGATCTAAAACCTATTATAAGGGATGATGTCTATGAAGGGAATGATGAAAATGTAGAGACTTTGCGGATAGAAATTAGCAGTGGAGGTAAAAGTATAAAGAAAACGTTTGTGGGAATATGCTATAAACCACCAAATATCGGTGAGATTGAGGAAGCTAAAATACTTTTGCAAATGGAGAAGGCATCAAAACGGGGTCATGTTTGCATAATGGGGGATTTTAGTTATCCAGTGTGACATAGTCCAAAGATGTTAGGCAGCTTTCTGCCCCGTTTTAGGTCAGAAAGTGCAGGAATAGTTCAAAATGATCCATTCCACAGCTTCACATTAACTCAGGCTGCTGGATGAAAATCCAGACCACAAATTACAATGGGTCTAGTTCTCCCTCACCTGCTCTTCTAATCACTTGCACAGGTATTTAGAGCAGAGAGGTTTGCATTTCAGTCTCTCTCCTTAGAGCCTGGGGGCTGGGGGTGTCGCTGCTCCCCGGAATCCAGTTCGGGGTGGACGGCCTCTTCAAGTATCACAGTACCAGAGGATTTGCCTGGACACTTGGGACCGAGTTCCCACCACGAACAGATAAGACAAACAAATCTTTATTGCTGTATCTAAAAGACTATGCTTTATCTAGTGACCCTAAATGAGAGGGCCTTCTTTTAAACTGGGGAACCAGGTTACTTGGCCCAGCAGCAGTTAGAGGCTGATTCTGATGTGTAGTTAGATCCCTGAATGGGATAGGATTTGGTTTATTTGATTTGGTTTGGTTCTGAATAGTGACACTGTGTGAAATGCTATAACACTGATACTGCACCGACACACTTTATTCGAGCAAATACCCAGTATGTACCTGGCAGATACCTGGAATGCGCCGCTCCTCACCTCTGACAAGCCCCGTTGCGTTTGCCTTACCAGCCTGTGTTCATGCCTGGCTGACGGGCGGCTGATCTGTTAAATGATAATGATTAGGATTTAATAGGCTGCAATGCTTCGCGTGTCTACCAGATGGCATAAATTCATGAATTGTAATGCAATATATATATATATATACTGTGCAGTATTGCAGCCAGCGGGAATAAAATGCTTCAATCCCTGCCTGGAAAATAACCCAATATACTCGGGCAGAAAACAGTCACAAACCTCAATACACCCAGGTATACCCGAATTCGTGGGACTACCCGAGCTCGAATAAAGTGTGTCGCCAGTGTATGAGTAAACCGCTGAAGGTTAAATGTCTGAGTGCCTCCTGCCTACACATGTTAAAGCTGCAGTACCTTACTTTGATGAAAATAAAGCAGGCCTGAGTTAAGCAACGTAATACTTTGCATGTTCCTGTTTGTTGTATAAATAACCCTAGAAGACTGTGTCGGGAAGAACCCAGACAGACGTCAGCGCTACAAAAGAGGGGCGTTTGTCACATATGGTGGAGAATGCGGGTCAACACTAAAAAGTCTGTGGGTTTGCAAATAAATGCGGGGGTTTAAAATGGCCGCCCAGCTGAACTAAAGTACAGATGCTATGAGTGAAGTCTGTCCCACTGGGTATATCAGTTGTGCTTCTAGCATACACAGAGGATGTGCGATGTGCGAAGTGTGGATGCAATAGCACCCTGAACCCAAACAGAAAACCAAAATGTTTTGCTGAAGAAAAAAAAAAAATTTGCATCTAGCAAGTGCTGTTTGTAAAGCTAATGCCTTTTGCTGAAGTGAGTGAATTTGCAGCTAGCAAGTGCTGTATGTAAGTTGCTGAAGTGAGTGAAATTGCAGCTAGCAAATTGTCCCTGCCGGGTTTCTAAAATGGCCGACGTGAAATGTTTGTTGTGTAATGTATGTAACCATACAAAACAGTGTCCCTTCAGGCCATACTATGATCACGACCCTGGAGGAGAGCCGTACCCACAGATGAATTTAGTATGCTGGGCCTGTCGTGAAGTAGGTCACATGGAAGATGTGTGCCCCAAAATTTTCAAAGACAAACAGCTGCAAAAGCAAGCAACGTCCTGTGAGTGCAAGCAAGATGTGGATGCTGATACCAGTTAGTGTGTGCCCAGTTCCACTGATATCTCTGGAGCTAATAAAGCAAAAAGAAAGAAGAAGAAAAAGAAAACTGTTCCTCAAGTCACAGGGGAAGTGACCGAGCCACTTGAACCTGCGCTGTCAGGACATGTGTCAGAAAGGCACCGAGATGAGCAACAGCCCATAGTGCCTGGTGCAATCGTCCCAGGAATGACGACACGCCTAGAGATGACAAAGGCTACTGCTACCACCATAGGCAGAGAGCCAAGCGAATCAAAGAAAACAAGAACTGACTGGAAACTATGCTATGAGATGTCCCAGAAAGATGTGCAAAACTTCATGACAGAGTTAGGGGTTTCTCGGCAAGAGGCTAGTGCGCTTAAAGCAGAGCTGGAACTCTCACGCCATGAGGTCTATGCTCGCAGCACAGAGCTGTGTACATTGAAGGAAACCTATGAGAATACCCTGAGTAATTTAAAGACTGTAAAGAGAGAGAATGTAAGTCTGACACAGAAAAATTCAGACTTGACTGACCAGATCAGTGAAGGTGATAAGAAGCTTCACCAAGCAGGAAAAGTGGAGAAGCAATTGATCCAGGAAAAGTTAGAAATGCAGGAAGCACTGCAGAATACAGAATCAGCGGCGATCCAGGCGACACAAACTGCAGAGCTCCAAAAAATGGAGGCACTGATGCAAACCCAGAGCAAGCACCAGGAAGAGGTGAAGACCCTGAGGGAGGTCTGGCACGATCAGGTTGAAGAGCTGCAGAAGCAGATGGCTGAGCACAAGATACAGTGCGCCAAGAGGGAGGAGGTGTCCGTCCATCAGGTGGTCTGCCTGACATTGCGCTATGAAAGCGAGATGGCCGATATCTACAAGCAGCTGGACCACACGGCAAATGAGGGGGCCCGGCTGCAGCTGGAGCTGAACAAGGCCCGGAAGGAGCACCTGCAGCTGCAGGTCAAGAATAGAGAAAATGAAACAGAGTTAAACCTTGCTCTGAAACAGATGACGGACATGAAGTCGCAACTCAACTCCAAAGAAGTTGAATTAGCAGCCGCACTGAGTGGAAAAAGAAATAAAGAAGGACAGCAACAAAGATGCTACCAGGACATGGGAGAAGCTGCTAAAGTGGTTCAGTTGGGCTATCAATCCTACCTCCTAACCAAGCAAGCTGTACGTTCCTATACGTGTATCTTCCATGCTGTTGCAATATTACGATTTGCTATAAAGATGAAGTTGGAGAAAGAGATTCCAAAGCTAAAAGAGACACGGTCACAAAAGGAGACCAGGGAAAGTAAAGTCAATGCCCTCACTGATAAGAAAGAGGAAGGAGAAAGAATTGACTTTGATTGTGCTGCTGTTATTCCAGAAACAGATAGGCACCCTCCTGAGAATATACTCCCTGATCTGGGATTCAAAAATCCAGATCCTCAATTTCATTTACGTTGTCCAGAAGATTATCAAACTGGTGAACACACCCAGGCCAACACAGAAGATGTTTTAGCCAAGTGGGTGGCAGTTCCTGAAAACACAAACTTGTTGACAGATCCTGATGACGTTGTTAATACGGACTACATTTGTACAGAGGCAACTAGGTCTCCAAAACCCAAAGGCCTGGTAATGGCCACAAAAGGGAAATCAAAGATTGAAAAGAAAAAGCAACGAAGGTCAACACAGCGCCTGAATAGTTCCAGATCTCACCACTCTGGACCACACTGTGGAGCCAAGGAGAATCCGGTCCGAGGGTCTCATCAGTGGCTGAAGAAACAGTCCAGTTATTTGCAGGATGCAGCGGGCTATGAAATAAAGTCAGAGGATGCAATGGACTGGAAGTCAAGAAAAAAAAATGTTTGGGGGAACTGACCGATTTTTTTTTATTTACACGTGTGGACTATGTCACGGACACTTAACTATGCAAATAAGCTATTGTAGTTAAGGTATATTAGGCCTCTAGAATAAGCATTTTGTCAATATTACAATGTTATATTTGTTCTCTGTGTTGAAAATGTAGCTAAATTACAAATTAATATACAGGGTTCATGGCCCTTTATGTTGGTAAATATATGAGGTTCATATTCTAGAGTAGAAAAGAAAAAACCCAGGCAGGTAAAAGAAACTGTCTGGTTTTGTGAGTATATTAGTATATCCTGGGTTATAAGAATGTGTGCTAGACATTTATTTTTCAAAATAGTTCCCTAATATAGAGCAACAAAATATATTTGTCATGTATAGTCTCTTATGACGAAAACTATTGTCCATAATTGCCGTGGAAAAAAAAAAAGTTAATATTCGTGTTGTGAATGTTTAATATTGTACTGGGGAGTTAGCTTAAATATTTCAGGTAGGACGCTCACCCCAGTGAGGTCCATGGCCGCTCACCCCAGTAGGTGTAAGCTGGGGAGGGGGATATGTGACATAGTCCAAAGATGTTAGGCAGCTTTCTGTCCCGTTTTAGGTCAGAAAGTGCAGGAATAGTTAAAAATGACCCATTCCACAGCTTCACATTAACTCAGGCTGCTGGATTGAAAATCCAGACCACACATTACAATGGGTCTAGTTCTCCCTCACCTGCTCTTTTACTCACTTGCACAGGTATTTAGAGAAGAGAGGTTTGCATTTCAGTCTCTCTCCTTAGAGCCTGGGGGCTGGGGGTGTCGCTGCTCCCCGGAATCCAGTTCGGGGTGGACGGCCCCTTTAAGTATCACAGTACCAGAGGATTTGCCTGGACACTTGGGACCGAGTTCCCACCACGAACAGATAAGACAAACAAATCTTTATTGTTGTATCTAAAAGACTATGCTTTATCTAGTGACCCTAAATGAGAGGGCCTTCTTTTAAACTGGGGAACCAGGTTAGTTGGCCCAGCAACAGTTAGAGGCTGATTCTGATGTGTAGTTAGATCCCTGAATGGGGTAGGATTTGGTTTATTTGATTTGGTTTGGTTCTGAAAAGTGACACTGTGTGAAATGCTATAACACTGATATGAGTAAATCGCTGAAGGATAAATGTCTGAGTGCCTCCTGCCTACACATGTTAAAGCTGCAGTACCTTACTTGGATGAAAATAAAGCAGGCAGAACCCTGAGTTAAGCAACGTAATACTTTGCATGTTCCTGTTTGTTGTAAAAATAACCCTAGAAGACTGTGTCGGGAAGAACCCAGACAGACGTCAGCGCTACAAAAGAGGGGCGTTTGTCACACCAGACATAGACTGGGGCAATGAGATTAGCATTACAACAAAAGGAAACAGGTTTTTGGGGGTGCTTAAAGACAATTATATGACCCAAATTATTGAGGAACCAACCAGGAGAGGGGCAATACTGGATTTGGTCATATCAAACAATGTAGAAGTAATAACAAATATTCAAGTCCTGGAACATTTGGGTAACAGTGATCATAACATGGTCTCATTTGAAATAAATTATCAAAAAACAGATTACTTGGGGTCAACAAAGACTTTAAACTTTAGAAAGGCAGATTTTAATAAATTGAGGTCTAATCTAGTAGTAATACAATGGGATGATGTTTTTGCATCGAAAAATTTAGAAGATAAATTGGCAGTCTTTAAAACATTGTTAGAAAAGCACACTTATAGTGTATACCCTTGGGTAATAAGTATAAAAGAAATAAGTCAAAACCAATGTGGCTAAATGAACAGGTAGGGGAGGAAATGGACAAGAAGAGGAAGGCGTTTAGATTCTTTAAGTCAGAAGGGACAGAGACATTGTATCGGAATTATAAGGAATGTAACAAAAATTGCAAAAGGGCAATCAAATTAGCAAAAATGGATAATGAAAAAAGGATTGCAATAGAAAGTAAGGTCAACCCAAAAAAGTTCAAGTACCTTAATAACAAAAAAATGAGAAAGAAAATATAGGACCCTTTCAGTGTGAGATGAGTAGGCAGATTATTGGAGATAAGGAAAAAGCTGAGGTATTAAACAAATTCTTTGCCTCTGTGTTTACCAGGGAAGAATCAAGTTCAATAGTAGTGCCGCAGGAGGAAGTCACAACCTCCATATTAATGAACAATTGGTTAACTGAGGAAGAAGTTCATAAGCGACTTGAAAAAAATAAAGTAAATAAGGCACCTGGCCCGATGGCATACATCCAAGAGTTCTCAAGGAGTTAAGCTCAGTAATAGCAAAACCATTATAATTTAATATTCAATGACTCCATTTCCACAGGCTCAGTACCACAAGATTGGCGTAAAGCAGATGTGGTGCCTATATTTAAAAAGGGAGCTAGATCACAACCGGGAAATTACAGACCTGTAAGCCTGACTTCAATAGTAGGGAAACTACTTGAAGGTTTAATACGGGATAATATTCAGGAATACCTAATGGAAAACAAAATTATTAGTAATAGTCAGCATGGATTTATGAAGGATAGATCTTGACAAACTAACCTTATTTGTTTCTTTGAGGAGGTAAGTAGGAATTTAGACCAGGGTAATGCAGTTGATGTGGTCTACTTGCTGTAGATTTTGCAAAGGCTTTTGATACGGTTTCACACAAGAGGTTGGTGTACAAAATAAAGAAAATTGGACTCAGTAATAATATATACACCTGGATTGAAAACTGGTTAAAGGACAGACAACAGAGGGTTGTCATAAATGGAACCTTTTCAGGTTGGGCTAAAGTCGTGAGTGGAGTATATCAGGGATCGGTACTGGGTCCCCTGCTTTTTAACTTGTTTATTAATGACCTTGAAGTTGGGATCGAGAGCAAAGTCTCCATCTTTGCTGATGATACTAAATTGTGTAAGGTAATAGAATCAGAGCAGGATGTAATTTCTCTTCAGAAGGACTTGGAGAGACTGGAAACGGGGGCAGGTAAATGGCAGATGAGGTTTGATACAGATAAATGTAAGGTTATGCATTTGGGATGCAAGAATTAAAAGGTGACTTACAAATTAAAGGGAGATATATTGGGGGAATCCTTGATGGAGAAGGATTTAGGAGTACTTGTAGGCAGCAGGCTTAGCAATAGTGCCCAATGTCATGCAGTAGCTGCAAAGGCAAACAAGATCTTATCTTGCATCAAACGGGCAATGGATGGAAGGGAAGTAAACATAATTATGCCCCTTTACAAAGCATTAGTAAGACCACACCTTGAATATGGAGTACAATTTTGGGCACCAAGCCTAAGAAAAGACATTATGGAACTAGAGAGAGTGCAGAGAAGAGCCACCAAATTAATAAAGGGGATGGACATTCTAACTTATGAGGAGAGGCTAGCTAAATTAGATGTATTTACATTAGAAAAGAGGCATCTAAGAGGTGATATGATAACTATATACAAATATATTCAGGGACAATACAAGGAGCTTTCAAAAGAATTATTCATCCCACGAGCAGTACTAAGGACTCGGGCCATCCCTTAAGGTTGGAGGAAAGGAAATTTCACCAGCAACAAAGGAAAGGGTTCTTTACAGTAAGGGCAGTTAAAATGTGGAATTCATTACCCATGGAGACTGTGATGTCAGATACAATATATTTGTTCAAAAAAAGGTTGGACATCTTTTTAGATGGGAAAGGTATACAGGGATATACCAAATAAGTATACATGGGAAGGATGTTGATCCAGGGATTAACCCGATTGCCAATTCTTGGAGTCAGGAAGGAATTAATTTTTCCCCTTAATGGGGTTTTTTGTTTGCCTTCCTCTGGATCAATAAGTAAGTATAGATGTAGGATTTAAGTATCTGTTGTCTAGATTTAGCATAGGTTGAACTTGATGGACCTACGTCTTTTTTCAACCTCATCTACTATGTAACTACTGTGAAGCGCTATGTACATTAATGGCGCTATATAAATAAAGACATACAATACAATACTTCATCTGTATTTGTGCAATGTTGTTATGGCAAAACAAAATGGGAGAAGAGGACTGAGGTGCACGGGAGCAAAGCAGGGTGGTACAGGAGGACGGCTGGAGAGGAGCGCGCCCCGGCGGTCCGGACCAGAATTATTCATTGACTTGTCACATAAACAGATTCCATTTTTGGTTTGGAAGATGGCACCCTCCTTGTTTATTATTACATCTTGAGCATACTCACTAGGGATGCTACTTCAGACTTAAAGAACTCTATTCAGGGAGGGGTGAGGATTGATGTTGATGGATGTCAGATTCAATTCCAAAAGGTATCAATGTAATCAAGTATTTAAATGACTCAAAATAATAAATCATCCACACATATTCGCAAAGGCAGACAAACACAGTTAACCAACCATAAACAGTATAATGGCAATACAATTCACATTACAAGGGGCAAGCTATCTTTGATTAGCAATTCATATTTCGTACAAACTTCAGCAAATAACTTCTTTTAGAAAGTATATTGGTCTAGATATTAAAAGAAAACGGATCAAGCATCATTTTTATCTTGTGCCTCTATAGGATCCATGGGACCTGTAGATTGCCCATAAGTAATGTGAATGTCTATACAGTAGATTACCCAAAAGATTGCCGTCCACAGCATGAGATGCAGAGCTCGGCTGTGAGGAGAAAGACACCAACCCCTGCTGTAAGATGCCGAGCTCTGTATCTCATGCTGCAGGCGGCAATCTTTTTAAAGCGCTAAAGATCACTTACATTGTAAGTGTGAATCTAGGTCTTGCACAAACAATAAATGTAATTGTATTACACCATACATTCTCTTTGTATTCACGGGTAATACCATCACCCGTATGGAGACTTCTCTGAACAAAAAGATCCAGCTGGAGACCAATCCAGAATATATCCAGTTGCCGGTCTAACATTATCCACTGCCTGTATTATCATACTAATTGTATGTAGGCATTTGTATTGTTTTCACTGACGCTGTGGACGAAGCACTGCACAATGTTTTTTTTCCTGGTTACTCTACAGAGTTGCAAGTTATCTGAAGAGACTAGTGGAGCTACCATTATTACCATTCTTGTCAATCTGGGACTGGTGTTTTGGTAGTACTGTACATTCATCTGGGACTAGTCTTTTGTTCATTTTTGCACCAGGGGGACTTTGCTCTTTGTTGTTTCTGTTCATATTTTCAAGTTTTGAAAAGAACTTGTTTTAGTTCAATAAGATGTCATCTTTTTTAAGGACTGATTTCACTGTTTGGTTTATTCACTAAACTTCGATAAGTGGCTTATAGCACGATAGATGCACTTATAGTGCGATATTGCCTGTGTGGCTATTCACGAAGCTCCGATAACAGAGCAATGTCGCACTAAAATTGTTTTTTATAGTACTACTGATGCAGCGGCCGTTATTCGAACACTTCACGCGTCATGTACATCGGAATCCCGATTTCAAACCGCGGGATGAATTCCATTCTCCCCGCATTAAGATGCGACCGCGGCGAGCGAAGTAAAATGAATTTTAGTGTTCTGGCTTTTAAAAACATGAAATTGACACAGTAGCACAGTAGCACAGTACTGTACACATTACAATTTATCCATTTTATTGCAAACGAAGAAACAGAATCCATGAAATTCAAACAAAACATCCGCGATAAGCGCGGGTGTCTGGGGCGATTGGCCGCGTTCATGCGTGTGGGGAACAGCAGAGAACTCAAAATCGGCGCCGTGATGTGTTCGAATTACGGCCACTGCATCAGTATAACACTCTGGCAAAAAAAGCTGTACGATAAATCAAAAAATGCTCGAAATCGCATTTATTGCCAGAAACTGCTATTCACTAAACTGGATGTGATATCCCTTCCTTTAAGATGACTTCACATCCTTTGAAAAAAAATGAAAGCTGTCACATGGTACTACAACCAATCAAGTTTTTATAGTACTTGAGTAACGTGATGGCAGCCATTTTTCTTTTGAGATGTCATCTTAAAGGGAGAGAAGCATAGCCTTCCTGATTGGCTGGCTTCCCTCCCTTTTGATGACATCACATCTTTAAAAGAAAAAAAAGGATTTGTCATATGGTGCACCAGCCAATCGGATTGATACTCAAATGTTACATTATAGGCCTTATTTAAGGCCTGCAGTCTCATTTGATTCGAAGAAGACAATGAGACAACATCCCATTGGA
Organism: Ascaphus truei; assembly: GCF_040206685.1. NCBI lineage: Eukaryota > Metazoa > Chordata > Amphibia > Anura > Ascaphidae > Ascaphus > Ascaphus truei. The sequence goes on from NC_134483.1 coordinate 399,356,369, forward strand.
TTGAATTACAAGTAAAGAAGAGAAGACTGAAGAAAGAAGAAAATAACTTACCAGATGTTGAGGAGCATTGTGTTGAGCATCAAGAGGTTCCTGCTGCAGTCGGAATCGGTGAAGACATCAAAGGTAAAACAAAAGATTGTTTGTATGTTATTTTTGTATTTTTGGTATTTTTATTGTATTTTATTTTAGTTTGCCCATTGACTGCCAATGTGTTTATCTATGTCCCTTTCTGGGTATAGATAAACAGTGACAAGCAAAGCATTTTTTGGCAAATTATTTTTTTTTTTAAATGTAATTGTTATGTTTTGTATTTTTGGTGCTTGTTTTTATTTGTTTGTATTTTGGGGGCTTGTTTTTATTTACTTGTTTGTATTTTGGGTGCTTGATTTGATTTAATTGTTTTGTATTTATGTGGATTTTTTTAAGTTGCCCATTGAGTGCCATAGTGGCAAACCATACCCATATTATAACGAAACACACAAAGTGAAAACCGGGCGCTTCTAAACTACAATATGATAATGAAATAATATACACAATATAAGTGATAAAGGTATATAGTGTGCAAATGATATCACAAATGTGATAAGTGACCTCCACCAACACAGCGTGAATTATAAGTATAATTATAATGTGAAATATACTTGAATAAAATAAAGCAGCTCAACACCCTTTATGAGGACTGTCCAGGTCCAAATACATCTTGCGTAGTTTTCCAATTGGGAGGAGCGCTGAAATGGGCTAGCATTTATAGTAGATGGAAGTGGAGTAAAATGGCGCCAAAATAAGTTGAAACGCTGAGCAGCTGAGAGAGCTGGGAATACAGTCATTAAAGCACTGCAGCCCAGTTACTGGGAAAACAGAGTAAGTGACCTCATTGGTCTGTCAAGTCAGGTGATGCACACAGTAACAGCCGAATTAGAAGCGCAGTGTGACGTAATGACGTTATCGTGCGTGGCTCGTCATGACGCACTGTTGCTATGGGAACCACGAAGCTGTATTGTCAATCAGGCACCAGCCCAGATCGGAAGAAGCTACCACGGTCGTTTTGGATTGAACTAATGGGCCGTATCAGTCCTGCAATGGTCCTTAGTCCCAATAAAACATGTAAGTAGATATATTTATGCACACAGTAACAGCCGTATTAAAAGCGCAATGTGACGTGATGACGTCATTGTGCATGGCTCGTCATGACGCACTGTTGCTATGGGAACCACGAAGCTGTATTGTCAATCGGGCACCAGCCCAGATCGCAAGAGGCTACCACAGTAGTTTTGGATTTATATAATGGGCCATATCAGTCCTGTAATGGTCCTTAGCCCCAATGAAACATACATATTAATATATTATGCAATCTAGAGATAACACAGATGACGTCATGACACAATGTATACTATAACTTGGAATTATCAGAAGAATCATATACATATGACCAAGGTAACTGATAACTGTGGGGGCATAATAAGATAGGGGAAGCAGTATTGTGTACATGTAAACAGCTAACAAAATAGACTATAATTGTTTAACCATAGAAAATATCTGCTGACTGGTGCATTCAGGCTCATTTTGTGTGGTAGAGTGAGCCCCCCTCATCTTTTAACTTCATCCCCTGTTTTAACTCACTTTAATAAATATCTTTTGTTACACTTTACAGGTATGTCTGTGTGCTTCTTATAAGGTTGCTTTCTCTGTGGTTCAATATTATTTCAACCTTTAGCACCACTGTCTGAGTATGATTTATATTACTTATTGACAGTTGTTTTGGACACCATTGACTTATAGTGTTGAGCGATATTTCTGTGTTTCTTACCATATATATATACACAGTGCCCGACAAACCCGGTCGCCAACTCGCCAGCTGCGATCGGATATTGGCTCGTGGCCAGTAACCTTTCCCCTGCTCTGCAAAAAAAAATCCTCTGTTCGAAAATTTTTTTTTTAAATGCCCTGCTCGAAAAGAAAAAAAATTCTAGCTGATTGGCTGTGACGCGGGATGGAGTTGCCAGGACTTCAAACCGTCCTTCCTTCTCTGCGTGGGTAAGTAATAGGGGGGTGGGTGTGAGTGCGCGTCTGCTGCTGCTGCTACTGCTGCTCCTCCTCCTCTGTATATCCTCCTATATAATTGTGTCAGCTCCTGTAATTTACAAGACCTGCACTGATCCGGTCATGGAGGAGTTCGGACAGATGCTTGAGGTGGGTGGAATTTAATGCACTTTACATATTTATATACTGTATACACTGATACATCCTTTCCCCCCCCTCCGGTGCTCTGAAGATACTGCAGACACCAGAGGTAACCCCCCTGTCAGTCACCCCCACCCCACCCAGTCAGTCACCCCCCCACCCAGTCAGTCATAAGTCAGTCATCCCACCCAGTCAGTCAAGACTACCCCCCCACCAGTCAGTCATCCCACCCCCCACCCCATCAGTCATAAGTCACCAAGTCACCCAGTCAGTCATAAGTAACCCAGTCAGTTACCCAGTCATCCCACCCCCCACCCAGTCACCAAGTCACCCAGTCAGTCATTCCACCCCCCCACCCAGTCACCCAGTCAGTCAAAGTTATCCAGTCAGTCATCCCACCACCCCACCCAGTCATCCCGTCAGTCAGTTGCCTCCCCCCCATCAGTCAGTTACCCCCCCCTGTCAGTCAGTTACCCCCCATCTCTCTCCTCTCTCTGTCTCTCCCCCCTCTCAGTCTCTCCCCCCTCTCAGTCTCTCCCCCCCTCTCTGTCTCTCCCCCCTCTCTGTCTCTCACCCCCTCTCTGTCTCTGCCCTCTCTGTCTCTCTGTCTCTCCCCTCTCTGTCTCTCTCCCCTTTCTGTCTCTCCCTCTCTGTCGCTCCCCTCTCTGTCTCTCCCCTCTCTGTCTCTCCCCTCTCTGTCTCTCCCCTCTCTGTCTCTCTCCCCTCTCTGTATCTCTCTCCTCTCTGTCTCTCTCCCCTCTCTGTCTCTCCCCTCACTGTCTCTCTGTCTCTCTCCCCTCTCTATCTCTCTCCCCTCTCTATCTCTCTCCCCTCTCTATCTCTCTCCCCTCTCTGTCTCTCTCCCCTCTCTATCTCTCTCCCCTCTCTGTCTCTCTCCCCTCTCTGTCTCTCTGTCTCTCCCCTCTCTATCTCTCTCCCCTCTCTGTCTCTCTCCCCTCTCTGTCTCTCACCCACACTCTCTCTGTCTCACATTCTCGATCTGGATATCTTATTTACCCTGTATATCTTAACTGCCCTATACGACACCAAAATAACCTGTACTGCTTTCTTCCAGATCTGAGTCAAGCTTCACATGGGAGACATCGGAATACCCCCTAACCCAGAAGACAGGTAGGGAACACCTCCCCTCCAATGTATAACATTGCGGGAATGAGAGTTCCTGGACATTGAGGGACTTCGGATCAGGTAAGATCCCAGGCGGGATTGCTGCTTTAAATATTGTGAAGCGGGGGCATCCAGACACTGGTTAAGGGGTGCAGGAAACTAGTCATTCACATCTGGCTTTTTTTTCTAGATCCGATATTTACACACATACACACACACACGTAACAAGGACTAATTGTAGTATAATGTAATACAATAAATAAACTTATGTCAAAAACGAATGTTCTTACTAGGAATTTATTCAATTTATTTTATTTTTGTATTTTTTTTTAAAAGCGGGGGCGGGACTAGGGGTGGGGTTGGGGGTGGGACTAGGGCCGGGTTGGGGGCGGGACTAGGTGGCGAGTAGATTTTTTGGTTCGGCAAGTAGATTTTTGGGTGATTTGTCAAGCACTGTATATATATAATCCTGTTACCTTTGGATTTTTGTGAGTTTTGAATCGTCTTGTCCATGTTTTATTAAATTTTTATATACGTTATCACACAAAGATCGGGCGCTTTTTCTTCTCTTTTATTGTTAGGTTGTGTCAAGGGAGGTTGTTGTGCCCAAGAAGAAGGCTGCCAGGATCCGTTTAACAGATTTGGGACCTATTACAGGTCATAGTATTGATTTTTTATATCTTTTTGTTTTATATGGACATTTTCTTTTATTTTTATTTTTAACATTACCCTTTTTATTATTTATTTCATTTGTATAATTTTTACTCACAATCTACCATTTAATATTGTTATTGTATGTTATAGGCTATCATTTGCACACTTTGTCATTTTGTATATGTACAGTATAACATTAGTCATTATTGAGCGTTTAAACTATTAAGTACATTAATTGTACTTTACATACAGTATTTGTATTCTGGTTTTTGCTTAGCACAAGGTGCGATCTTTATATCCATTTTTTCTTATATATTATATAAAAATATATATTTTATATATATATATATATAAACAGTTAGACATAGGGCGCAACGAGGTAGACAAACAGTGGATGGTAGTCACTGTAGATACAAACTATCCTCGATGTTCCTGATAATAAGTACAGTATATGCAAAGTCTCAACTTTGACTAATCCTGTGGATAATGGAAAAAGAACCAATATAGTGAAATACTGTTGGATAAGGATTATGCGCAAAAGATAAGTGGCTACTTACAATGTAGCAGGTAAAATAAGTATTGTGGTTGTGTGCCACCGCACGGGCAATATGAAGGGAAAAGTCGACTTCTCTCTCTTCTTTTCAGTGCGTCTGTGTGATCAACTCAACTCCAATGGCCAAATCACGCTTATTACCATTCCAGTGACGTCAGAGGATAGTGGAAAAGTCCGTCAGCTATTCCAGCTGATCAAGCTAACCTGATGCCAAAATAATTGTCCTCTAAAGTTATAGTATAAACCGCACTGGGACAGGTAGAAAGGGGTGATGCACTACAGGGGTTACCTTTGGCATAAAGATATAACAACCCTATGTGTTTCATTCCGGTCAAGGGAACTTCATCAGAGGTGAGTGCAAGCTCCATAGCGTAATCCAAATAAAAAAGATTTAATCAGAGACAATCTAAAATCAAACAACTCACCAACGCCGATGTAACAAACACATTTGAGAGACAATCTCAAGGGTCATCAAATGGAACCGTCAGGCAGGGACAAAAGCCAGGAACACAGACTTCCGATCATGATGATGACGTGTGTCTGTTTCAAGACGGAGACAGGGGAGCGCAAATCTAATAGAAATCCTCCAAGTCCTCGACACCACAAACAAGATTTCACAGGCTCTTCCTCTGTAAACATGATGAATCCACACATGAGAGTCCATAGAGTCCAAGGGCAACTGTACACGTTTTCGTCACTTTATGATGCGACTTCATCAGGGAATAAAATCTCAGTGGGCTGATAGCCTTTAAATAGTCCCAATAGTTAATTGATATCAATAAATATTTAACCCTTCATGTAATGAATTCAGACACAAATTAAATAGAGGAGAAAGACAAAACTAAAACATAAAAACAATAGTGGCAATAGGATACTGATCATAACAAAGATATAACAATATACAAAAATGCAAAAAGTACAAATATGCAACCCTCCCACTGCGAAAACAATCGCATATATCATATTTTAATAAATGAGACCAAAGGAGACCAAACCATCAATCACAAAATTCATACCTGTAATCGTGACATTAATAGGACTGGTTGTCCTGGATATGTATATATACTGTACTGATTATAGAATGGAAAGTTAGGTGCTCAAAAAACCCAAAGGTAAAGAAAATATCAAGTATGACAGGAGAATGATCCGTGTAACTAAAGGTAAATTGGATCAAGAGACTTAAGTGTGTCAAATTAAATTGGATTCAAAGATATTTGATACAAGGAGACTGTGGGTCCCAAAGCAAATATGAAAGTATATATAGCCCTTATTATAAGAGGGAGGATAAAGTCACATGTAAAGTTCCTATAATTAAGTCCTCAGGGTGATAAAGAATTAGCAGTCCCACAAAATCTTACACTGAAAGTCCTAGTGCAGGGGTCTGTAACCTTTCAAGTAAGAAGAAACATTTTATAAAACATGTATTTGTCCAAAATATTCAGAGAGCCGCAACACATGCATGAATATTACACCCCAAAAACACATACATATACTGTACACACACTAATATGTATATACTGTAAAAGCATTAACATACGACAAACATACTTTAATCAGAATGAGGGAAAGGAAAAAATATGAGGGGGAAATCCCTCTCACAATAATAATTCCCTTTATTTATTTTCATTGTTTTTCAGTGCAAAACAGTTTTTCATTTGTCATTTCCACCCTGGGGCAAAAAAAAGCTAAATAAATCAAAATATGCTTGGTCCTGTGTATTTATTTACTCCCCCTCCATCTCCCCCTCTCACTCAATCCCACAACACACTCAATAACCCTCCTGCCCTCCTCACATATAAATAAGTAAATAAATAAATGGAGAAAAAAAGCCTATCATAGGTGTAGCCGGGCTCCCCTCGCCCACATATTATTGTTGTCGGGTGGGAGGTTGCCGCAGGGCAGGGAACGCTTCGGTATATCGGAGGTTCCGCGTATTAGGGCGCCGCCATGTTGGGAGTTGGCGCAGGCGCAGGACCGGTGGAGCAGGAGGTTTCACATGCGCGGGCATAGCTGCCAAAGCCCGCGAAGGAGGAGAGCTTCCATAGGGTGGAGCATAGGGAACTACGAGTCCCAGCAGCCCCGCAGAACCACGTGACTCACGAGGACCAATCGGGTGTTAGAAAGGCAGGAAGGAAGGGAGGTAAAGGGGTCAAGGGGCGCGCACGTTGGTCAGAGCTAGTGGGAGGAGGAAGGAGACGGAGCTCCGGTGTAGGGAGGCATTCAGCCCCTACCTAGGCCTTATATCCCAGGCCCAGTTAGGCCCTGGGTCCCCGTAGTGTGGAGCAGAGATAGGGACTGGCCCTAGACAGGTTCCGGTTCCCTTACTGTGCCGTATTGATTGCTTAAAGAGACAGTGTCTATCTAGCAGGAGGTCTGGGCTCAGACCCTGATATTGTTGCTGCCGTTCGTCTGGGTGGGATCGCACCGGACGCCTATTGCTGGAGTCACCTCGCATCTGACCCTTTGTGAAGATCCTTGCAGGCCCGGGTACTGGAGTGCCCAGTAGGTAACCCACAAGTGCACCAACTATATCACCATTTGTTCAGAACGCAGTGGCTGCGCAGTCACCCATACATATTCGCTATCTCATTTGAGGGTGGGGGACATATTGGGTTGGGGAATAGGACACGGGGTGGGATCACCCGGTGAAGGAAGGAAGTCAGCATCCTGCGAGACGCATTAGATGTGTTCACTAGGAAACAGGGCTACATAGGAATCGAACCCAGCAGAGACTTAATTATATGGGTGGGGGGCTCCAAACTCTGACAGCTACTGTATTTATATGTGAGAGGGCAGCGTGGCTTCTCTTTCTGGTAAATAATCACTACATTTGGGACATGCCTCCCCCAAAACAGATACATACATATACTAGCCCCCCCAAATACATACATACACACATTACCCCCCACCCCCCGTAAATATATACATACTAGCTGATATACCCGGTGTTGCCTGGGATTGCAGGGGCGGGGTGCGTGAAAGGCGTGGTGGGAAGGGGGGGTGCGTGAAGGGCGGGGTGGGAAGGGGGGTGAAGGGCGGGGAGGGGGTGGGGGGCGAAGGGCGGGGATGGGGCAAAGGGGAGGGGGTGGGGGGCGAAGGGGAGGGGGTGGGGGGGTGAAGGGGAGGGGGTGGGGGGCGAAGGGGAGGGGGTGGGGGGGCGAAGGGCAGGGGGAGGGGGCGAAGGGCAGGGGGTGATGGGCGAAGGGCAGGGGTAGGGGGGGCAAAGGGCTGGGGGCAAAGGGCAGGGGTAAGGGGTGGGGGGCGAAGGGCAGGGGTAGGCGGTGGGGGGCAGCGGTAGGGGTTGGGGGGCGAAGGGCAGGGGGTGAAGGGCAGGGGTAGGGGGTGAAGGGCAGGGTTAGGGGTTGAAGGGCAGGAGTAGGGGGTGGGGGGTGAAGGGCAGGGGTAAGGCGTGGGGGGTAAAGGGCAGGGGTAGGGCATGGGGGGTGAAGGGCAGGGGTAGGAGGATTTGAGATGCGGCAGGGGTAGGGGGGGTGAAGGGCAGGGGTAGGGGGGATGAAGGGCAGGGGTAATGGGGTTGAAGGGCAGGGATAGGGGGGTGAAGGGCAGGGGTAGGTGAAGGCAGGGGTAGGTGAAGGGCAGGGGTAGGTGAAGGGCAGGGGTAGGTGAAGGGCAGGTGTAGGGGGGTGAAGGGCAGGGGTAGGGGGGTGAAGGGCGGGGGTAGGGGGGGTGAAGGGCTGGGGTAGGGGGGTGAAGGGCAGGGGTAGGGGGTGAAGGGCAGGTGTAGGGGGGGTGAAGGGCAGGAGTAGGGGGGTGAAGAGCAGGGGTAGGGGGGGTGAAGGGCAGGGGTAGGGGGGGTGAAGGGCAGGGGTAGGTGAAGGCATGCCCCCCTAAAACACATACATACATATACTAGCCCCCCCCAAATACATACATACACACATTACCCCCCACCCCCGTAAATATATACATACTAGCTGATATACCCGGGGTTGCCTGGGATTGCAGGGGCGGGGTGCGTGAAAGGCGTGGAGGGAAGGGGGGTTGCGTGAAGGGCGGGGTGGGTGCGGGGGGTGAAGGGCGGGGAGGGGGTGGGGGACAAAGGGTGGGGATGGGGGGCGAAGAGGAGGGGGTAGGGGGGCGAAGGGCAGGGGGAGGGGGGCGAAGGGCAGGGGGTGAAGGGCAGGGGTAGGGGGTGAAGGGCAGGGGTAGGGGGTGAAGGGCAGGGGTAGGGGTTGAAGGGCAGGAGTAGGGGGTGGGGGGTGAAGGGCAGGGGTAGGGCGTGGGGGGTAAAGGGCAGGGGTAGGGCGTGGGGGTGAAGAGCAGGGGTAGGAGGATTTGAGATGCGGCAGGGTTAGGAAGGGGTGAAGGGCATGGGTAGTGGGGATGAAGGGTAGGGGTAATGGGGGTGATGGGCGGGGGTAGGGGGGGTGAAGGGCAGGGGTAGGTGAAGGGCAGGGGTAGGTGAAGGGCAGGGGTAGGTGAAGGGCAGGTATTGGGGGGGTGAAGGGCCGAGGGTGGGGGGGAAGTTCAGGGAGTGGGGGGGGTGAAGGGCAGGGATGGGGGGGGTGAAGGGCAGGGGTAGGGGGGGTGAAGGGCAGGAGTAGGGCGGTGAAGGGCAGGGGTAGGGGGGTGAAGGGCAGGGGTAGGGAGGGTGAAGGGCAGGAGTTGGGGGGGTGAAGGGCAGGGAGTGGGGGGTGAAGGGCAGGGGGTGGGGTGGGTGAAGGGCAGGGGTAGGGGGGTGAAGGGCAGGGGTAGGGGGGGTGAAGGGCAGGGGTAGGGGGGGTGAAGGGCAGGGGTAGGGGGGGTGAAGGGCAGGGTTAGGGGGGCAGGGTTAGGGGGGGCAGGGGTAGGTGAAGGGCAGCCATGGGGGGGTGAAGGGCAGGCATGGGGGGGTGAAGGGCAGGTGTGGGGGGGTGAAGGGCAGGGGTAGGGAGTGAAGGGCAGGGTTAGGGGTTGAAGGGCAGGAGTAGGGGGTGGGGGGTGAAGGGCAGGGGTAAGGCGTGGGGGGTAAAGGGCAGGGGTAGGGCATGGGGGGTGAAGGGCAGGGGTAGGAGGATTTGAGATGCGGCAGGGGTAGGGGGGGTGAAGGGCAGGGGAAGGGGGATGAAGGGCAGGGGTAATGGGGTTGAAGGGCAGGGATAGGGGGGGTGAAGGGCAGGGGTAGGTGAAGGGCAGGGGTAGGTGAAGGGCAGGGGTAGGTGAAGGGCAGGTGTAGGGGGGTGAAGGGCAGGGGTAGGGGGGTGAAGGGCGGGGGTAGGGGGGGTGAAGGGCTGGGGTAGGGGGGTGAAGGGCAGGGGTAGGGGGTGAAGGGCAGGTGTAGGGGGGGTGAAGAGCAGGGGTAGGGGGGGTGAAGGGCAGGGGTAGGGGGGGTGAAGGGCAGGGGTAGGTGAAGGGCATGCCCCCCTAAAACACATACATACATATACTAGCCCCCCCCAAATACATACATACACACATTACCCCCCACCCCCGTAAATATATACATACTAGCTGATATACCCGGCGTTGCCTGGGATTGCAGGGGCGGGGTGCGTGAAAGGCGTGGTGGGAAGGGGGGTTGCGTGAAGGGCGGGGTGGGTGCGGGGGGTGAAGGGCGGGGAGGGGGTGGGGGGCAAAGGGTGGGGATGGGGGGCGAAGAGGAGGGGGTAAGGGGGCGAAGGGCAGGGGGAGGGGGGCGAAGGGCAGGGGGTGAAGGGCAGGGGTAGGGGGTGAAGGGCAGGGGTAGGGGGTGAAGGGCAGGGGTAGGGGGTGGGGGGTGAAGGGCAGGGGTAGGGCGTGGGGGGTAAAGGGCAGGGGTAGGGCGTGGGGGTGAAGGGCAGGGGTAGGAGGATTTGAGATGCGGCAGGGGTAGGGAGGGGTTAAGGGCATGGGTAGTGGGGATGAAGGGCAAGGGTAATGGGTGTGATGGGCAGGGGTAGGGGGGGTGAAGGGCAGGTGTAGGTGAAGGGCAGGGGTAGGTGAAGGGCAGGGGTAGGTGAAGGGCAGGGGTAGGTGAAGGGCAGGTATTGGGGGGGTGAAAAGCCGAGGGTGGGGGGGAAGTTCAGGGAGTGGGGGGGTGAAGGGCAAGGGGTGGGGGGGTGAAGGGCAGGGATGGGGGGGGTGAAGGGCAGGGGTAGGGGGGGTGAAGGGCAGGGGTAGGGGGGTGAAGGGCAGGGGTAGGGGGGTGAAGGGCAGGGGTAGGGAGGGTGAAGGGCAGGAGTTGGGGGGGGTGAAGGGCAGGGGGTGGGGGGTGAAGGGCAGGGGGTGGGGTGGGTGAAGGGCAGGGGTAGGGGGGTGAAGGGCAGGGGTAGGGGGGGTGAAGGGCAGTGGTAGGGGGGGTGAAGGGCAGGGTAGGGGGGGTGAAGGGCAGGGTTAGGGGGGCAGGGTTAGGGGGGGCAGGGGTAGGTGAAGGGCAGGCATGGGGGGGTGAAGGGCAGGCATGGGGGGGTGAAGGGCAGGTGTGGGGGGGTGAAGGGCAGGGGTACAGGGGGTGAAGGGCAGGGGTAGGGGGGTTGAAGGGCAGGGGTAGGGGGGGTGAAGGGCAGGGGTAGGGTGGGGGGGGTGAAGGGCAGGTGTGGGTGGGTGAAGGGCAGGGGTAGCGGGGTGAAGGGCTGAAGGGCAGGGGTAGGGTGAAGGGCAGGGGTAGGGGTGAAAGTTAGGCACAAATTGTTGGCAGGAGTAAAATGTCCCTCTCCACACACACACACGACTGGAGTGAGAGGTGGTGGAGAGTGGGACTTGCGCAAATCCGAGGAGGCTGCTTGGCCACCCAGCAGCCGGGGAGGTAAGGGAGCACCGGGGAGGTAAGTGAGCATTGGCGGCTGGGTTAGGAGGGCCGTGCCGCACTTCCCCTCCATCTGGGAGCCGGTTAAGAGTGAGGGAGGAGGAGCCTGAAGTTTGCGGCTGTGGCAGGAGGGCCGCATCGCGTTTCCCCTCCGTCCGGGAGCCGATGCAGGGCGGCGCACGTGATGGGGGGGAGACAGAGGGTGTGGGGGTGGAGGGTGGGGGTGGTGTGTGTGTGTGTGTCCCCTTTGGCCCATCACTCCGCCTCAAGCCAATGAGAGGTGTGCGGGGGCGGGCAGGCCAAGGGAGCATCTCATTGGCCTGAGGTGGAGTGATGGGCCAAAGGTCCAATGCGATTGCCAATAGACACAGGGAACACACATACAGACAGACAAACACACATATGACGGTTTGAGAAATATATAGATAGATATGCACTACCCCGCTCAAATACACATACATGACTTCCGAGCGGTAGAGCTTTGAGGTGGCTGCATTTCTCAGGCGCTTCCGTTCGGCCTACTAATAATCCGCAGACATTGCTGGTTTTCTACAGCAAAAGTGCAGATTAAAAGGTGTCGCTAGGGAGTGTAACATGAGCCTGCTTTACTGAGACCATTATTGTTCTGATCGGTCATTTCCCCAGAAGTCAATACTTAAAAGAAAATCTGAGGCCTAACCTCATGCTCTAGTAACAGTTTCAGGGAAGCACATGCTCAGGGCTTGTTACATAAACGGTCTCTCTGTGAGAGAGGGGATCCTTACCTCCTTTATCACATCTACCGTGTGTGCTGGTGTCCATGCTGTGGGACGTACTAGCTTTGGACAGAGCTTTTTGTGAGCCTGGAGTAGTGTCGCTGTTGAAATCCGCCTGCCAGCAGAAGCATCATGCCTCAGAGATCCCAGATTCTCGTTATAACGCCTGTTTTGCTGGCAAAAATGGATTGCACGCACACACAGACTGGGAGGGTGATGCTAATTACATACAACTGATAACCAGATGGATTATGCAAGATATGGAACAAGCTACAGTATTGATCAATGCTTTCATACTCTGGACAGAAAACTTGCTGCAATAATGAGCAGCTCCATTCAACATTCTGGTATAATCACGGCCTTAGAGACATGACCTAGCAGCACGACTATCACAGGCTTACTCTATCTAATGGTCAGACAGCAATTGCTTAAAGTCCTGGCAGAAGAACTCTCTTTCCGGGCACATGGGATCAGCAAATTTACCTTACCAGCAGCGGACTCAGACTATGACTTACAGCTGCCATATATCGTCACTGTATCGCCGCACACCCAGCTCAATCATGTATGTCACTGAGCCGGCAATGACAACTACAAAATCCTACAAGAGAAAGGTTTCTCTCTTCCTCCTCTACCATAAAATGTTTCAAAATGCTGCAGAGCTGCCCCCCGAGAGAGGAAGTGTCCCCAGTTACTGCCGGCTGATTCCTGTATACAGCGGGGGTGGGGGGTAGGGGCAGTCCTTCATGGTGGATCTACTCACTATGTACGCACCTCTTTCCTTCCAAAATAATCTCCATTATTATATACAATCATTTAATCCATCACTGCAAAAGCGTTAAAGTTTAACTCTGCGTCTTTATTGATATAACACGTTTCCCTTCACAGGGTTCTAGAACTAGTTGCGTTTGTTGTTTTCCTGTTCTATCTTGTTGTATTGATCTTGTTATATGTTTTAATAATGCCTCTGCTTGGCTGGTCACCTTGGTGAAACATACTGCTGTGGCAGACTTTATTCTAACAAATCACCGTTTTTTCCCTTGCTTGTTCCTGGAATTCGACGCTGTTCACCCAGAGCATGCTGCGTTCCTTTTGCTTTCCCAGCCACCGGTCATGCCCAGCTGACATGCGGTTGATGTATTAATTGATAATAGTTCAGGATTTAATAGGCTGCAATGCTTCGCGTGTCCACCAGATGGCAGAAATTCATGAATTATAATGCAGTATATATATATATATATATATATATATAAATATATATATATATATATATATATATATATACTGTATAACAACAACCCCTATAACCCCTAACATACACATACAGTACTGTATATGCACATCAATGATACTATGGGCCGGCGGGGGCGAGATGTGTTTGCAGCAGAGAGAGATCCGCTGCCCTCTCTGCGCAAACATCGGCACATTATAAATGATTTAAAATACATTTTTATTCATAGTGTAGATATGCAGGGGGTCTCCGGAGCTGAACCGCATTGGTTTCAGGTCCAGGGACCCCCTACTTCCCGAGATACAGGCCCCTTTATGAGGTGCCGGTATCCCTCTGCATTTAAAGGTCCCGATCACGTGACCGTGGAATGTAAACAAAGCAGAGGGATACCGGCACCCCATAAAGGGGCCTGTATCTCTGGAAGCAGGGGGTCCCCGGACCTAAAACCAAAGCGGTTCCGCTCCGGAGACCCTCTGCACATCTACAGTATGAATAAAACACCCATATCAATAAACACTTGTTCCTTACCTTTGCGGCTATGTGCTATGGTAACGAAGCAGCATGAATGTATTTTTAATAATATTGTACAGTGAGCAGGGGGTTCCCTGAGCCACAAATCAAAGCTCAGGGGACCCCCTGCTCCTGCACAATAGTATTAAAATACAGAAATGCTGCTTCATTACCATAGCTGATAGCCGCTAAGGCAATGAAGGGGTTAACCCACCGTGCCCGCTTTATTGTGGGTAGCGGGGGTGGGTGAAGGGGGTATTTAGCCTTTGGTGTGAGTTTAGGACTTGCGGGGGGGTTGCGGGTGCACTTAACCTCTTTACGACCGTAGCAGTTAATACCGCTATGGTAATGAAGGGGTTAACCCCTCCCGCTACCCCCCGCAAGGCCTAAACAACTACCGTTGGGGCTTATACCCCCTTCACCCACCCCCGCTACCCACAATAAAAAAAATTCACACAAAGCAGCCGTCCAAAAAATAAATAAATAAATCTAAATAAATAAATAAATAAATACATGAATATATATATATATATATATATATATATATATATATATATATATAAAACAACAACAACAACCCCTATAACCCCTAACATACAGTACACATACTGTATATGCACATCAATGATACTATAGGCATGAATGTATTTTTAATAATATTGTACAGTGAGCAGGGGATTCCCTGAGCCCCCGCAAGCCCTAAACAACCACTGTTGGGGCTAATACCCCCTTCACCCACCCCCGCTACCCACAATAAAAAAATTCACACACAGCAGCCGCCCAAAAAATAAATAAAAAAATCTAAATAAATAAATAAATACATGAATATAAATAAATAAATATATATATATATATATATATATATATATATATATATATATATATATATATATATAACAACAACCCCTATAACCCCTAACATACAGTACACATACTTTATATGCACATCAATGATACTATAGGCATGAATGTATTTTTAATAATATTGTACAGTGAGCAGGGGGTTCCCTGAGCCACAAATCAAAGCTCAGGGGACTCCCTGCTCCTGCACAATATTATTAAAATACAGAAATGCTGCTTCATTACCATAGCTGATAGCCGCAAAGGCAATGAAGGGTTAAGACAGAATAGTATGTTTATTGGGGACATTTGCCCCCAATAAACATTGCAATAAATACATTAACAACAATAAATACATTAAATACATATTTTTAACATAACTGTTCCCTTTTGGTTATAACCCCACCTCCTTGACTGTAATCTGTGTAAGGGCCCCTCCCCCTAATGTGTCTGTTAAATCTCCCTGCGTTGACTGTAATCTGTGTAAGGCCCCCTCCCCCTAATGTGTCTGTTAAATCTCCCTGCCTTGACTGTAATCTGTGTAAGGCCCCCTCCCCCTAATGTGTCTGTTAAATCTCCCTGCCTGTGTTCCTGTGAGTGCAGTTTATGTAAATGTGGGGAGGGGGAGGGGGATCCCGATGTACATATAATGCAGCGCCTCACTGCCAATGGCCCACCCATTGTGGACCCATATTGAGCACTCGTGAGTTCCCCAGACCCCCGTGGTAACCACCCAAGGCCCCGCAGACACCTGTGGGTCTGACCCGGGGCTCCCAGACATCCTTCGGCCTACAATTGGGACCCAATTGTGGCCCACTGTGACCCAAGGAGACCACCTGGGGGCCATGGTGCTGGCGGGACCCACCAGTAGGCCTCTAGAACCTGTTTAAAAAGGGCTGCTGGTACCCTGTAGGTCTGTCAGGTGCCCCGCCAGCCCACCGGGGACTCGCGTGGGGCTGCGTTATGAACCCTGTTTGTAAAAGGATAAATCTTGTATTTATGGGGGGGCACAGGGGGTGGGATGTATTTAATAAATATAATGATGTGTATTGTGGGTCACTGTATTGTTTTTATTGTGGGTACTGGGAGTGGGGGGGTATGTGGGTAGGCCTCCCTTGTGGGTAGTAGGTGAGGGTGGTTAGGCCTCACAGGGTGGGGGGTTAGTGTGGGAGGGTATATAGGCGTCCTGAGTGGTGTGTGGGGGTGGGTTAACCCCTTAATGACTGTAGCGGTTAATAACCGCTATGGTGATTAAGGGGTTAGGGGACATTACTTTGGATGTTTTAATTTTTGTGTCTGTTTTGCAACAGCGGAGGGGCCATGGGCAGGATGGGGGGGTTGAGGGGGGCAACGGTATGTGGGTAGGCCTCCTATGTGGGTAGTGGGTGAGGGTGGTTAGGCCTCACGGGGTGGGCCATTGGCAGTGAGGCGCTGCATTATATGTACATCGGGATCCCCCTCCCCACATTTACATAAACTGCACTCACAGGAACACAGGCAGGGAGATTTAACAGACACATTAGGGGGAGGGGGCCTTACACAAATTACAGTCAAGGCAGGGAGATTTAACAGACACATTAGGGGGAGGGGGCCTTACACAGATTACAGTCAAGGCAGGGAGATTTAACAGACAAATTAGGGGGAGGGGGGCTTACACAGATTACAGTCAAGGCAGGGAGATTTAACAGACACATTAGGGGGAGGAGGCCTTACACAAATTACAGTCCAGGAGGTGGGGTTATAACCAAAAAGGAACAGTTATGTTAAAAATATGTATTTAATGTATTTATTGTTGTTTATGTGTTTTAAATACACAGGGGGTGTACTGTATGTTGTTTATTGCAATGTTTATTGGGGGCAAATGTCCCCAATAAACATGCTATTCTGCCTTAACCCTTCATTGCCTTAGTGTCTATCAGCTATGGTAATGAAGCAGCATTTCTGTATTTTAATAATATTGTGCAGGAGCAGGGGCTCCCCTGAGCTTTGATTTGTGGCTCAGCGAACCCCCTGCTCACTGTACAATATTATTAAAAATACATTCATGCCTATAGTATCATTGATGTGCATATACAGTATGTGTACTGTATGTTAGGGGTTATAGGGGTTGTTGTTATATATATATATATATATTTATATTCATGTATTTATTTAGATTTATTTATTTATTTTTTGGGCGGCTGCTGTGTGTGAATTTTTTTTATTGTGGGTAGCGGGGGTGGGTGAAGGGGGTATTAGCCCCAACGGTGGTTGTTTAGGGCTTGCGGGGGGGTAGCGGGAGGGGTTAACCCCTTCATGACCATAGCGGTAATAACTGTTACGGTCGTGAAGGGGTTAAGTGCACCCGCAACCCCCCCGCAAGTCCTAAACTCACACCAAGGGCCAAATACCCCCTTCACCCACCCACGCTACCCACAATAAAGCGGGCACGGTGAGTTAACCCCTTCATTGCCTTAGCGGCTATCAGCTATGGTAATGAAGCATCATTTCTGTATTTTAATAATATTGTGCAGGAGCAGGGGGTCCCCTGAGCTTTGATTTGTGGCTCAGGGAACCCCTGCTCACTGTACAATATTATTAAAAATACATTCATGCCTATAGTATCATCGATGTGCATATACAGTATGTGTACTGTATGTTAGGGGTTATAGGGGTTGTTGTTATATATATATATATATATATATATATATATATATATATATATATATATATATATATTATATATATATATATATATATATATATATATATATATATATATATATATATATATATATATATGTAGTGGTGATTACCTAGTCTAGTCTCAAACCTGCTTTGCCATTAAGATCAACCTCACACTGATGATACCCATCAAGGTTGAAACATGTCTGTGAGTGGGTTTAATGGCTTTGCATCTCGTCCCAGCCTCTGTCTAAAAGCTGTGTTTAAAACAGCATGCATTGGCTTGAGGATTGGCTCGTGTAATACGAGCTTGAGACAAAAGGTGGCACTGAGTGCTCATTTGCATGTCATTTCCCAGAATCCCTTGCTGCAGTGGAAGCGCTGTATGCTGGGTGACAATGTGGAAAGACAGGGTTGCAGACCTGTCTAAGACATGCAAATGAACATACAGTAATATTTACAGTTGCTATATATATATATATATATATATATATATATATATATATATATATATTTATATCCATGTATTTATTTATTTATTTATTTAGATTTATTTATTTATTTTTTGGACGGCTGCTGTGTGTGAATTTTTTTTATTGTGGGTAGCGGGGGTGGGTGAAGGTGGTATTAGCCCCAACGGTGGTTGTTTAGGGCTTGCACGGGGTAGCGGGAGGGGTTAACCCCTTCATGACCATAGCGGTATTAACTGTTACGGTCGTGAAGGGTTTAAGTGCACCCGCAACCCCCCCGCAAGTCCTAAACTCACACCAAGGGCCAAATACCCCTTCACCCACCCCCGCTCCCCCACAATAAAGCGGGCACGGTGGGTTAACCCTTTCATTGCCTTAGCGGCTATCAGCTATGGTAAGAAGCAGCATTTCTGTATTTTAATAATATTGTGCAGGAGCAGGGGCTCCCCTGAGCTTTGATTTGTGGCTCAGGGAACCCCCTGCTCACTGTACAATATTATTAAAAATACATTCATGCTGCTTCGTTACCATAGCACATAGCCGCAAAGGTAAGGAACGAGTGTTTATTGATATGGGTGTTTTATTCATACTGTAGATGTGCAGAGGGTCTCCGGAGCGCAACCGCTTTGGTTTTAGGTCCAGGGACCACCTGCTTCCCGAGATACAGGCCCCTTTATGGGGTGCTGGTATCCCTCTGCTTTGTTTACATTCCACAGTCACGTGATCGGGACCTTTAAATGCAGAGAGATACCGGCATCCCATAAAGGGGCCTGTATCTCGGGAAGCAGGGGGTCCCCGGACCTGAAACCAATGCGGTTCAGCTCCGGATACCCCCTGCACATCTACACTATGAATAAAAATGTATTTTAAATAATTTTTAATGTGCCGATGTTTGCGCCGAGAGAGCAGCGGATCTCTCTCTGCTGCAAACACATCTCGCCAGGGGACAACAGCTCGCAAACGCCCCCATGAGTTTTTACACGGCATTGCAGTATTGCAGACAGTGGGAATAAAATGCTTAAATCACAGCCACGAAAATAACGCAATACACTCCGGGCGAAAACGATACAAAACCGCACATAACGGGATAATCTGAAATTCGCGGAGCTGGCCAAGTTAGAATAAAGTGTTTCGCCATTGTATGACTCTGGAAAAAGTTCTCCTTATTGTTCTGCTAAACTTTCTATTAAGCCTCACTATATCTCACTGCTCTGGAAACTTTTTAACTGTAATGAATATGTGATGTTATAAATACTAAGGATTTAATATTAGCTTTTATTATCGTGACACATTAGGTAACTCCTTAGGTAGGGCCTTTAAATATCTGTTAGCTTGTGAAACATCTCTTGTAAGTCTTTACAACCATTACAGTTATTACATTCTACCTCCAGTCTCCTAACAATGGGATCCAGTCTCCCTTATAAAGAGATCTAGTCTCCCTAATGATGGGATCCAGTCTGTGCTCAGATTATTATGAGGCTCCGGTCTGTTTCAGTAGACATTTCTCACGCAATATTCTCATCGCAGTGGCTAAAATTACTTTTTTTCCCTCTGCTCTAGTTTATTTACATCATTAATATTACGTTGAAATAACTAGAGGGAATAAATGGGCTTTATAGTTTACCTGATGTACAGTATAGATGCAGCCACGAGTATCCAAACACTTGCCTTGGAAAATCTGGGGCAATCTCCCAGTAATGCGGCAATGTTTCAGTGAGATTTCTGCAGCTAGACTAATGGCCCATCGGGTTAACACAGCGGGGGTTCTTAAAGTCCCATTCAGTTTGAATGGGACTGCCAGGGAATTGCGCTGTGTTAATCTGATGGGCCATTAGTCTGTCTGCAGAAATGTCACAGAAATGTTGCAGAATTACTGGAAGATTGCCCCAGATTTTCCAAGGCAAGTGTTACTCGTGGTTGCATCTGTATTTACACAATAATATATACACCTGATATGTGCACATGATATGCATGTTATCTTTGTATGTCGCTAGAGTCGGGGCTCTTGTAGCCGCTGGCCCTGTGTCTCCCCAGCTTCTGACCTATCATTCTCCTGCACTGTCCCATGACGGAACTCTGTGATGTCAGCACGTGCCAGAAGTTCCTGCGCGCCTCCAGCGTGCACCGACATGAGAGAGACCACTAGGACACCTGTCCTAGTGGTTATGTTGCTGCAGCTTCTGAAAGGGGGGCACGGAGAATGAGTGATCACCCTGGAAATAGGTTAAATTTAAATAGTGTACAGGCTCCATCCTCTTTTTGCCAATTAGCTACAGTATGGGAAATGGCTCATACAGTACACTAAACAACAGTCTCAGTGTAAACAGCAGTCTCAACATATATAACAGACAGTATATGCTGTTAGAAAAATATATCAATATGGTGGTCTGTATAAGATTATGGAGACGTTCCATACAGCAATGAATAGGATTATATAATGGATTAACACAAATTGGAACACATCATATACACACATAATAGTGATAATACATTTATATATTTACAGTTAGGTGGTGATATCTCGGATCATGATGGTGGAGGGGGGTTTAGGTGCAGTTGGAAGGGAGTTAAAGGTGGCAGATAGATATTCAGTGTTGGAGGACAATGTTTGTATGAGTGAAGAGAAGGAGGTTTGCTTGACAAGGCAAGGAGAGCATACATTTATAGTGGACGAAGTTTGCTTTTTAATAGGATATCCTCCAGAAATGTGCTGCAGTGTGTTATCACTTTTGGAGGTTGTGGGTGAAAGGTGGTGGGAGCAATCATGTCTAAGGCTGATAAGAGTATGCTGATGTATATAGAGGTTGCTAGGTTGGGACAGGAAAGGGTAGAGATGTAAGATAGCAGAGATTGTAGAGATGTTGAAAATTGGAGGGGGTCTAGTGCATGTTTCTGAATGTATGCGTGAACGTAGAAGTTGCGGAAGGTGCATAGGGTAGAGTGAGGTTAAAGATTAGGAGGTGATGATCAGAGAGAGGAAAGGGAATGTTAGAGGGGTTAAAGACATGAGATGCGGCAGAAAGCCAGGATTGGCCATTGCAGTGAAAAGGAGAGGTGGTTGACTGGGAGAGACTATAAAAGGAGGTAAGAGAGATACGATAAGCATCTTGGGTGGCAGGGGGATTTGTCAATAGGTGACAATCTATTGACCATAAAGTCTCTCAGTATGACAGTAGGTGTGTCAGAAGAGAGGAAGTGAGGGACCCAGGCTGTAAAGTTGTCAAAGAATTGGGAAGTTATCAAACAAGGGGGATGATAGATGAAAGCAACACAGAAAAATGAGCAAAAGAAATGGACAATGTGGACTTCGAAGGATAAGGAGAGGGAGGGAAATGGGGGTATGACATGAAATGTGCAGCATGGGGAAAGTAGTAGGTCATCCTGTTTATTCCCTGGCCTGGGGGCGTGGGTGAAGGTGAGACCACCGTAGGAGAGTGCGGCAAAAGAGGCATTGTCTGAGGGGGTGAGCCAGGTTTTTGTAATGGCTAGAAATTAACATGTCGTGTATGGCCATGAGTTTGTTGTAGCCAGATTGTGCATTCCATAGGCCACAGGAAAAGGGTAGGGAAGGGAGAGGTGTAATGGGGATGATATTGGAGTGGTCAGTAGTGTGTGGTGAGATGGAGAGTTTGGGGCAAGGTGTTTGACATGAGAGGATTGGTATGTGGATAGGGCCAGGATTGTGACACATGTTGCCACAGGGTAGGAATAGTAGTGACTGAGGAGAGGAAGAAGAGAAGAAAACTGGAGGAACACTACTGTTAGTATCAAAAAGTAGTGAATAGAAAGGTGCGTATCCCATAAAAAATTATTTATTGGTCATGGAAAAAAGGGCACAGGAGAGCCCCACCAATGTTTCACGCTTCACAGAGTGCCTTCTCAAGGTGAGGAAGCAGGAGAGTTCATGTTTAGGGTGATGGGGTGTGATGTGAGAAGCAGGAGTTGATAGTTGCAGGGTGAGGGAGATGACAGTAGAGAATGGGAAATTAAGCAAGAGGGTTTGTGGGTAAAAGTGTGGGAGATAGAGGCAAAGTGCACGTGAGAGCAGTGTAATGGTAGTTCAAAGCTTAGAGGTGGCTGGAGTCATTACTTAATATGAGGCAACAGTGTACAGTATACAGCTGTATCAAATGCTGCCTCCCACACAACATATAACAATTATATGATTTAACCTTTACAGTGTAAGAGGTTCAGCGGAACCTGACCGCCCCCACCTCTGGTTGATGGAAATGGAAATGAATGGAGCTCCACCTCTATTCTGAAGCCAGGGCACGTTGGTATGAATGGCTCCCGATAGCATTAACACAGTTCCCTTTTAAATCACTCCAAGTCCTGTAATATTTCCTCCACTTTATTGGGAAAAGGTAGCAGGGTACAGATGCTTGTGGATGGTGTGTATTGGTGATTATTAGTTAGGAACCGGTAAAAAGAGATGGCCTCACCAAGGGTTATAAACAGAGAAAGGTTCTTTACTCACTGTCTCCAGGGTTGAAAAGGAAGTGAGGTGCGGTGTGGGCAAAGGAAAAGTCTAGGGGCAGACCATGTCTGAACAAACAGGAGGGGGGGCAGACTAGCCCATTCTGGTGAGGATCTCAGAGACTGCTGTAGCAGCTCACTGATGTCATGCTCGCAGGCAAGGAGTGCAACATTGTTGCAAGCCACGCAGGCACAGTATGTGTCTGCAGACTCCATGCAGCTGGGAATAAAATCTGACAGGCAGAAACTGCAAAGGAGAGAGGGGGGTGAGTCAGAAATGTGGCTCTTGTTCCATAACACTCCCCGTCTGGTATCTGTAGATACCACTATATGGCAAGCTATGTGGAACATATGTACAATACATACAACATAACAATATACTGCAAAGGTCCATATTTCCATAGCAATGTGATACCGGCTGGTACCACTGGCATCAAAGTCCTTTGGCCAGGCCTTCCAGTAAGGGAAGCCAGGTGGGTGCGCAGCTCTTGGTTAGCTTGACGCACCACAATGTCTCTTAAAAGTCCACGGCACTCTTGGTCGCGCAGGTATCTTTGGATACTATTGTCTCTATTGTCCTTAGTGTTTATTTGTAATTCCTTGCATGCTCCAACGAAATTGGTACCACAATCGGAGCGTATTTGTTTAACTGGTCCTCTGACTGCGAAGAACCTTCTGAGGGCATTTATGAAGCTTGAAGCATCCATAGATTCTATAACCTCGATGTGTATCGCTCGCATACTCATGCAGGTGAAGAGTACCGCCCATCGTTTGCTGTTTGCCAGTCCGCCCCTAGTTCTACGCGAGATGACCATCCAGGGCCCAAATACATCAAGTCCTACATAGGTAAAGGGGGGTTCTGTATTAAGTCTGTCGACAGGTAGATCCGCCATCCTTTGGTCTTGGCTTTTGCCTCTCAGCATTCGGCACCTAACACATTTGTGGAGATTACTGGCCACGCACCTTTTCATGCCAACGACCCAAATGCCCGCCGCCCTAATGGCGCCTTCGGTGAAGTGTCGTCCCTGATGCATGACTTGTTCGTGGTAGTGGCGCACCAACAAAGTGGCGATGTGATGCCGGCCAGGGATGATAAGAGGGTTGCTTTCCTCCCTGCTCAGTTGGGACTTATTGAGGCGGCCTCCTACTCTCATGAGGCCGTCTTTGTCGATGAAGGGATTCAACTTCCAAAGTGGACTGTTTTCGTTAACACTCTTCTTTCCGCGAATGCATTTGATCTCTTCCGCATATGTTTCTCTTTGAACATGACTGAGAACAGTTTCCTTAGCCTTTGTAATTTCCTCTACGGTGCGCAGCTCTTTGCAGATGTGCCAGCCGTGGCAGCCGGTAGTTTTACCATCTGGTGTCTGGCGGAAGGAGGAGGCTATATGCCCGAGACGGGCTACTGTTCGCAGAAGGGCCGTCCACTTTGAGAAGCGTTGGAATCGATGTGATCCGAATGCGTTTTTGTGCGATACATTGGTGAGTACCACGGATACTTGTAGGGGCCTTATCTCCGTATCCTTTTCGGGATCCACGAGTTCAAAATCGTCAACTGGGGTTGGTAGCGTTTCCGCAGGCTGCTCAAGAAACATTGGTCCTGTGAGCCACGACGTATTCTGCAGTTGAGATGCGGGTACTGATCTGGTGGCGTGATCTGCGGGATTTTGCTCTGTGGGCACGTGGTGCCATTGTTCTGGTTGGGTTGACTTCCTGATTCTTTCTACACGGTTAGCTACGTATACGTAGAATCTCCTTTTCTTATTGTAGATGTATCCCAGTACCACCTTGCTATCTGTGTAGAGTTTGACGGCATCTGGTTTGCTGTCCATCTCATTCTCGATAAGCTCCGCCAGTTCTACTGCTAACACTGCACCACACAGCTCGAGTCTGGGTATAGTATGGTCAGGTTGTGGCGCCAGCTTAGCTTTGCCAAGGACGAACCTGATGTGGCAACTTCCATCCACGTCCGTGGTTTTTAGGTAGGCCACCGCTGCTATAGCTTTGGTGGAGGCATCTGAGAACACGCAAAGCTCTTTGCTGTGTGCGGCGGTGAGAGATATAGGTGAATAGGGGCGTGGGATTTGAAGTTGCTCGAGGGCCTTCAAGGAGTGTTTCCACGTTTCCCACTCTTTCCGTTTTTCTGGAGGTAGTGGGGTGTCCCATTCCTGTTTTTCGAAGGACATTTCTCTGAGGAGGGACTTCCCTTGTATAGTGACAGGAGCCACGAATCCTAGCGGGTCGTAGAGACTGTTAACGGTGGACAGGACTCCGCGACGTGTGAAGGGTTTTTCTTCGATGGCTACCTGGAACGTAAAGGTGTCTGTTTTAAGATTCCAGCTTATCCCCAGGCTCCGCTGTATGGGAGGCGTATCGGTCCCCAGATCCAAATTCTTTAGATCGTTTGCTTGATCATCTGCGTGGAACGCCTTCATCACTGTGGCACTGTTGGAAGCTATTTTGTGCAACCTTAGGTTGGCCTTCGCTAACATCTTTTGTGTCCTCTTGAGTAGATCTACGGCTTCTTCTTCGGTGGGAACTGATTTTAATCCGTCGTCCACATAGAAGTCTCTTTCGACGAAGCTCCTGGCGTCTTTTCCGAACTCTGCTTCTCCGTCTTGGGCCGTTCTTCTGAGGCCGTAGGCTGCCACTGCAGGTGATGGGCTGTTCCCGAAGACATGTACTTTCATGCGGTACTCCGTGATTTCTTTTTCTATGTCGTCATCTTGGTACCACAGGAATCTTAGGTAGTTACGGTTGTCTTCTCGCACAAGGAAGCAGTGGAACATCTGTTGAATGTCTGCGGTTACGGCGATAGGTTCCTTGCGGAAGCGGATCAGCACTCCCAGAAGACTGTTCGTCAGATCCGGCCCGGTGAGGAGAACATCGTTTAGGGAGACTCCCTGATGCTGAGCGCTGGAGTCGAATACCACTCGGATTTGGCCAGGTTTCTGGGGGTGGTAGACGCCAAATGACGGGAGGTACCAGCATTCTTCGCCTTCTTTCAGTGGGGGCGCCAACTCTGCATCGCCACTGTGGAAGATTTTTTGCATGAAGGCCACAAAGTGTTCCTTGGTCTCCGGTTTCCTTTGTAGGTTGCGGCGGAGCGAAGCGAGCCTAGACATAGCATGGTCTCTGTTGTTTGGGAGGCGTCTTCTTGGCGAACGGAAAGGTAGTGGGGCCACCCAACTGCCCAATTCGTCCTTGAAGAGCTCCTTATCCATTAACCTCAAGAATTCTTTGTCTTCCATTGATGGCGCCTGTTTGTCGTCGTCCTTTGTTGTCTGGAACACTGTACTCCCTAGGTTGTTGGGGTATTTTCTTGCCACAGGCGCGTCTCCATAGTTCCTTTTGGTCTCGAGCTTCTCGTGGACCTGAAAGTGGTTCGGACAAGGTTTGAAGTGGGATATACGACCGTTCTCCAACAAGTTCGTTCGTAGGGCGCCTACGTTGTCGGGTCCTCGTATCCTGTCTATGCATACTTCTCCCACTACCACCCATCCTAGATCGAGCCTTTGAGCGCTTGGGCCGTTGTGGTCCCCATTTCGCTGTTCGCGGATCTTGTGTGCTCTCATGATGTCTCTGCCAAGTAGCAGCAGGATCTGGGCATCTTCGTCTAGTGGTGGGATATGATCGGCAATGGTTTTTAGATGGGGATGGTGTTGCGCCACGTCTGGCGTGGGGATCTCAGTCCTATCTTCTGCCATGTGATTGCACTCGATGAGTGTGGGAAGGGGCATGCTCACTTTGCCGTCTATTGAGCATATGGTGTAGCCATTCACTCTTCTCCCTGTAGTCTCCATTCGCCCTGCGCACGTTCTGAGAGTGTAAGGAGAAGTACTGTCTTGTATGTTGAACATATCGAAGAATTCTGACCTGACCAGCGATCGGTTGCTCTGGTCGTCGATGATTGCATACATCCGTTTGGCTCTTTGGGGTTGTCCCTCTGGGTGCACTGCTACCAGACATATTTTAGAGCAAGATCTACCGTCGTTTCCTTCTCCGCATACTTCTGTGCATTTGGATGCTACTGACGTCGGGGGGGGTGTGTCTCCCACTTCTTCCTCCCCGCCCTGCTTTGTCGGAGGGTTAGGGGCTTTGCTTTCTTTGGGCTTCATAGCTTCCGGGTGTAGAGCCTGTCGCTATCGCACTCTGTGCATTTCATAGCTTCTTTGCAGTCCTTGAATAAATGAGTTGTGGAAGCACAACATTTGAAACAGGCTCCCCATTCCCTGAGTAGGTTCTTTCGCTCCTCTATGGGTTTCATCCTGAATCCGAAGCACTTGTTAAGTGGATGCGGCTTTTTGTGGATAGGGCATTCTTTGTTAAGGTCCCTTGGTTTTTTGTCCCTGTCGGCCGTCTGGCTGGGACTCGCGTGGGTCGTAGGGGGCACGTCCGTCCTGTGGACCGAGATGGGTGTTCTGGAGTCCTTGCACCTTGCTGTTGACCTTTCGTTCCTCGGGTGGCTGGCGCTGGATGTGGTTTGCGCCCCTAAGATGAAGCTGGGGTCGTTTCTTGTCTTTGCCGCTTCGCAGATGAAGCTCACGAAGAATGAGAATGGGGGGAAGACAACCTGCTTCTCCCCTTTGTATTTGGAACCTTGTGAAAGCCACCTTTCTTGGAGGTTGAAGGGTAGCTTCTCCAGGATGGGTCTCACTCCACGAGCTGAATCTAGGGCGTTGAGACCTATTAAGGAATGGTCTTTCCTTGCGAACTCCAGTTCTTGCAGCAGGTCTCCAAGATCTCGTAACTTCGAGTAGTCTTTATTCGTGATCTTGGGGAAGCTCTCGATTCTTTTGAAGAGTGAATCCTCGACTGCTTCAGGGCTGCCATAGGTCTCTTCTAGCCTTTCCCACACTAGGTCCAGACCTACTTGGGGTTGATGTGCATTTGCCGTCCGAAGTCTCTGCGCTTGCTCCCTGGATACGTTCCCCAAGAACTTAACTAACAGGTTGAGCTCTTCCCTTGCTGAGAAGTCCAAGCTGTCGATTGCGTCTTTGAACGTGAACTTCCACGTCCGGTAGTTCTCAGGGCGGTCGTCGAAGCTGATGAGTCCTGCGTGCACCAAGTCGCGCCGGATCATGTACTTGGCTATGTCTGTCAGACCTGAGACGTCGGCGCGTTTGCCCCGTTCTGAGGTAGTTGCTGGGACGGTCTGTGCGGTCGCCTCTTCCTTGGCGTGGACGTGTGATGGCTGCTGGCCAGTGCGAGGGGCTGTTTTCTCCCGCGTGGGTGTACCTGGATTACGAGCCTGTTGTGGTGCATCCGTGTGCGCTCTGGCGTGTGGATCACTGTTGCGGCTGTGGCTATCCCAGGCAGCGTGTGCCATTGACGGAGCAGCGTCTTCTCCTCGTGGTCCTAGCGAGTCTTCGTTGTCTGTGGTGTCGCTCCCTCCGTGTTGAGATGGTGCGCTGGTGTTTACACTGAAGAGGCTCCTTACGTAGTCTTCAGTGCGTTGGGCTGGATCCTCTGAAGCTATCCGTCTGTACGGTAGCTCCCCGCCGTCCTGTCTCGCAGCTGCTTCTAGGACTTCGGCTTGGGCTATGGCGGCAGCGGCGTCCTCTTCTTTGCTTAGAGCCTCTAGATCCGCGTCTAATTCGGCCTTTCTACGCGCATTGGCAGCGGCGGTGGTAGCCGCGGCGGCGGCATTGGCAGCGGAGGCGGCCTGCTCCTCCTCTTCTATGCGCGCCTTTTCTGCCCTTACGGCTGCCTCTCTCCGACCATATTCGGCCCTGGCACGTGCGGCCTCTGCTGTGGCTCGCGCCTTGGTAGCGCTCGCGCTTGCGCTAGACGCATGAGATTGCACTGATCTTGCTGACCTTGATGAGTGTCTGGATATGCTTGAGCGCTGCGATGCAGTTTCCAGCAAAAGGTCTTTTCTCTGGTCTTCGGCCTCAGTAATAGTGGTCTGCACGAAGCCGTCACGCTCCAGGTCAGTTGCCTCCTGCTGGTCGCGTTCGCTGAGGCTTTCCTCTGTGTTAATTCTTTTTAGGTAGGCGAGATATGTTTGTGACAGCATTTGGTAACGTTTGTGACTTGACCTCAATTGGGCTATAGCTTGCCTAATTTGTTTCTCCTGATCACTAGTGCTTGCAACGTTACATATTTCACGACCAGTGTCCTCCCAGGCCTTCTCTAACCTTTCGCGGTGTGCTTCAATGTCGCTCTCATATTTTTCGCGGGCCTTTTGTGTCAGTGTGACTGTCCGTTTAGGCCTTGCGCCTGCCTGCGCCTGTTGCAGATGCGCAGCGGTCTCTGTGTCTGAGAGATCGCTTTCCTGCGTGATGTCTGGTGAGGCTCTGAGTTCTGCCATGCTGTAGGTGTGTGTAGGCCTTTGCCAGTGCGTGTGGCGTGCGGTCTTTTACCTTGTCAGCGATGGGCGTCTGTCTCAGATGATGCCGAGCGGTGTCCTGCAGCGTGCAGCGTTGGGGTAGCTGTACTTACAGATGTCCGTTGGCTCCTCACTGTGGGGCTGAGCAGCGGGTGGACTCAGACAGAGAAAAAGGCAATTAGGTATTGTGAGAGAAGCACTGTTAGTTGCAAGGCTGTGTGCAGTTTGCTGTATAAAGCTTGCTGCCCTGTCTGGCAGAGTGAAGCTGCTGCTTGTCCTGGGGTGCAGAGACTATTCTGTATAGCATAGAGTCTTTGAGTAGTAGCTGCTGTGTGATTCCTTTGTGTAGTATTAGCAAAGTAAGGCTGCTCACTGTCTTTGCATAAAGCTGTGGTAGTTTGCTGTGTAGAGGCTTGTGGCTCTGTGTAGCAACGTGCTTGTGCAATGTGGTGAGAGACTGCTGTTTATATATTTGCTACGTAAGCTGCTCGCTTGTATCTTTAGCATAAAGGCTGTGGGTAGCAGCTCCTCTGTGTGTATTTCCCAAGGCACACGGTCCTCTTTTTACTATTCTGAAGCCAGGGCACGTTGGTATGAATGGCTCCCGATAGCATTAACACAGTTCCCTTTTAAATCACTCCAAGTCCTGTAATATTTCCTCCACTTTATTGGGAAAAGGTAGCAGGGTACAGATGCTTGTGGATGGTGTGTATTGGTGATTATTAGTTAGGAACCGGTAAAAAGAGATGGCCTCACCAAGGGTTATAAACAGAGAAAGGTTCTTTACTCACTGTCTCCAGGGTTGAAAAGGAAGTGAGGTGCGGTGTGGGCAAAGGAAAAGTCTAGGGGCAGACCATGTCTGAACAAACAGGAGGGGGGGCAGACTAGCCCATTCTGGTGAGGATCTCAGAGACTGCTGTAGCAGCTCACTGATGTCATGCTCGCAGGCAAGGAGTGCAACATTGTTGCAAGCCACGCAGGCACAGTATGTGTCTGCAGACTCCATGCAGCTGGGAATAAAATCTGACAGGCAGAAACTGCAAAGGAGAGAGGGGGGTGAGTCAGAAATGTGGCTCTTGTTCCATAACAACCTCTGACCTGATTGGGTCGACCATTCAAAGTTTGCCTGATCATTGCCCATGTTGTGCCTGTAACATCAATAGGGTCTCTGGCATGCCAGTGTCCACAACATACTGTACCATAGGTACGTCATTAAATACATCATTAACTTTATCATCTTTGTCCTTAGCTCCTATGACTACCACATACAGTTCAAATCTCTGCCTGAGCGTTTTTTTAGTTCTCCGCATTGCCAGATAGCTGCAGGATGGATGGGATTGTAAAACATCCATTACTTTCAAAAGCTTTTGTTCATCTGTTGCTTACTTCTCCACTGGCTCTATCTGTCTTGTGCTCACAGCACTGAAAACAACATCAAAGGAAATTCTCCTCCTTCTCATTCAACACTTCCGACACCATGTAATTATCTTTGTGGGTTTATAAAGCAGTAAAGCATTTGAATGAGAAAGACAAACTTTTTAATTACAAACAGCCATCTTGTAAAGCACAGCCTTTTCCTCGTTGCATTGCAAACCAGCTCCCTCTGCCTCACAGCTAGAGATGCTCTCTAAATTCCAATTAATAACACTGTTCAATATAAGAGACCACCTATAAGTTATATTATCCTATATATTTATTTATTTATAAAATATGTTACCAGGAAGTAATACTGTACATTGAGAGTTACCTCTCGTTTTCAAGTATGTCCTGGCATAGAGTTAAGACAAATAATACATGGTTACAAATACAGTTACATAAGTGAATAGGGTGTACATTATATACAAGATATTGCATGCACAGTTAAAGATAGTATATATTATTATTTATTTATAAAATATTTTACCAGGAAGTAATACATTGAGAGTTACCTCTCATTTTCAAGTATGTCCTGGGCACAGAGTAAAACAAATAATACATGGTAACAAGTATAGTTACATAAATGAACAAGGTGTACATTATATACAAGACATTGCGTGCACAGTTAAAGAAAATATATATTATGAGCGTATGAAACAGTTACAGACCAGATTAAAGTGTGAGACAGCCTTAGATTTGAAAGAACTTAAGCTGGTGGTGGATATGAGAGTCTCTGGTAGGTTGTTCCAGTTTTGGGGTGCACAGAAGGAGAAGGAGGAACGTCCGGATACTTTGTTGAGCCTTGGGACCATGAATAGTCTTTTGGAGTCTGATCTCAGGTGATAGGTGCTGCATGTGGTAGGGGTGAGGAGCTTGTTCAGGTAGCTGGGTAGCTTGCCCAGAAAGTATTTGAGGGTGAGACAGGAAAGGTGAACTTTGCGCCAAGACTCTAGTGATGACTAATCTAGTTCTTTGAGCATTTCGCAGTGATGTGTGTTGTAGTTGCATTGGAGAACAAAACGACAAATTGAATTGTAGAGGGTGTCAAGTTTGCTAAGGTGGGTTTGAGGAGCCGAGCCATATACTATGTCTCCATAGTCAATAATTGGCATTAGCATCTGCTGTGCAATACGCTTTCTGACCAGGAGACTTAGGGAGGATTTGTTCCTGTAAAGTACCCCTAGTTTGGCATAGGTCTTGGTTGTCAGGGTATCAATGTGCATCCCGAATGTTAAGTGGGAGTCAAACCATAAGCCCAGGTATTTAAAACTAGTGACAGGTGTTAGGGTGGTGTTAGCGTTGGTTCTAATCAGGAGCTCAGTCACTGGAAGCTTTACAAATTTAGTCATGGTCCCAAATACCATTGTTACAGTCTTGTCAGTGTTTAAAAACAGTTTGTTTTGGGAAATCCAGTTTTCGAGTCTCAAAAAGTCAGACTGAAGTATGTGTTGAAGGTCAGAGAGGCTATGGCTGTGTGCATATAGGATTGTGTCATCTGCATACATGTGTATTGAGGTTTCCTTACAAGCTGTGGGAAGATCATTAATGAACAGTGAGAAGAGTAGGGGCCCCAGAACAGAGCCTTGCGGGACACCACAGGTGATATCCAGGGGGTTGGAGTTAGAGCCTGAGATGGACACATGTTGGGATCTTCCTGATAGGTAGGACTGAAACCAGTTTAAAGCATGTTATTATGGGCGTATGAAACAGTTACAGACCAGATTAAAATGTGAAACAGCCTTAGTTTTGAAAGAACGTAGACTGGTGGTGGCTGTGAGAGTCACCGGTAGGTTGTTCCAGTTTTGGGGTGCACGGTAAGAGAAGGAGGAGTGGCCGGATAATTTGTTGAGCCTTGGAACCATGAACAGTCTTTTGGAGTCTGATCTCAGATGATAAGTGCTGCATGTGGTAGGGGTGAGGAGCTTGTTCAGATAGATGGGTAGCTTCCCCAGAAAGTATTTGAAGGCAAGACAGGAAAGATTAACTTTGCGCCTAGACTCAATTGATGACCAATCTAGTTCTTTGAGCATTTAGCAGTGATGTGTGTTGTAGTTGCATTGGAGAACAAAACGGCATATTGAATTGTAGAGGGTGTCAAGTTTGCTAAGGTGGGTTTGGTGTGCTGAGCCA
Source organism: Ascaphus truei (assembly GCF_040206685.1). Lineage (NCBI taxonomy): Eukaryota > Metazoa > Chordata > Amphibia > Anura > Ascaphidae > Ascaphus > Ascaphus truei. The sequence goes on from NC_134483.1 coordinate 399,388,426, forward strand.
TATACTCAGCTGAGTACACTGGCTCTATATAAATAAAGACATACAATACAATATACTATGTCTCCATAGTCGATAATTGGCATTAGCATCTGCTGTGTGATACGCTTTCTGACCAGCAGACTTAGGGAGGATTTGTTCCTGTAAAGTACACCTAGTTTGGCATAGGTTTTGGATGTCAGGGTATCAATGTGCATCCCGAATGTTAAGTGGGAGTCAAACCATATGCCCAGGTATTTAAAACAAACAACAGGAGTTAGGTGTTGTTAGCTTTGGTTCTGATCTGGAGCTCAGTCACTGGAATCTTTAAAAATGTATTCTTGGTCCCAAATACCATTGTTATAGTCTTGTCAATGTTTAAAAACATTTTATTTTTGGAAATCCAGTTTTCGAGCCTCAAAAACTCGGACTGAAGTATGTGTTCAAGGACAGAGAAGCTATAGCTGTGTGCATATAGGATTGTGTCATCTGCATACATTTGTATTGAAGCTTCCTTCCAAGCTGAGGGAAGATTATTGATGAACACTGAGAAGAGTAGGAGCCCCAGAACAGAGCTTTGTAGGACACCACAGGTGATAGCCAGGGCGTTTGAGTTAAAGCCCGAGATGGACACATGTTGGGATCTACCTGATAGATAGGACTGAAACCAGTTTAAAGCATGCTTCCCTATTCCAGAGCTCTAGAGTTTAAGCAAGATAACATGATCAACAGTATCAAAAGCCTTTGCAAAATCTAGGAATATTGCACCAGTGAGTTTTCACCATTCCATTTACACGTGTATTGTAAAGTGTAAAGTGTAAAAATGAGCGTTTAGTTGCTGCAATCTGCAGGAATCTTTAAGTGGTAAATGTAATGAGTGGATCATTATAAATTAGCACGTTTTAATATGAGGAGTGACTGAAGTCATGGTTTGTTAAACAAGTTAACAATTAGGTTGGATTTATCAAACAAATGCTATAATTATACTTATAGTAAACATTGAATTAAAAAAATTGTGTGTTTTAAAGCAGGCTCCATCATTGAAGGCTCCATCATTGGCTTCTCAGGCTTTAACCTGAAATATGTGCCTTTTTCCCTGTCCGAAAACCGAGGAGGAAGAAGGAAAGGAAATACAATGGTCTTTGCCTGTGGAAAGAAAGGACACATTCTTCTCAAAACACAGTGATATTATCCTAAAGCTAAACTCAATGCCTCCCAGTTGTATTGCTATGACAAAAAACTAATGCCGCGCTTATAGTCCTGGCGATGTCAACACTGACGTCACGCTGCAGTCGCTGAAAAAATTCAATTGAATTGATTTACAGCAATCGCGACCAAGCTGCTGCGCCTCCGCTCCTACTATAAGCGTACACGACAGATGCAACACATTTGTTTTGACGCAACATCGCGTCACTGTCGCCGGGACTATAAGCGTGGCCTGACATTACAAATATTTATTTCAAAATCATGTCATTGTCTTACTTAACAAAATTTAGGACACCACACATAGGACAACATGTAATTTATTAAACATATTATTGATGTTGATTTACTTTGGTACACTGGCGACACACTTTATTCGAGCTCGGCTAGTCCCACGAATTCGGGTATACCCGGGTGTATTGAGGTTTGTGACTGTTTTCTGCCCGAGTGCATTGAGGTATTTTCCAGGCAGGGATTGAAGCATTTTATTCCCACTGGCTGCAATACTGCACAGTATATATATATATATACTGCATTACAATTCATGAATTTATGCCATCTGGTAGACACGCGAAGCATTGCAGCCTATTAAATCCTAATCATTATCATTTAACAGATCAGCCGCCCATCAGCCAGGCATGAACCCAGGCTGGGAAGGCAAACGCAACGGGGCTTGTCAGAGGTGAGGAGCGGCGCATTCCAGGTATCTGCCAGGTACATACTGGGTATTTGCTCGAATAAAGTGTGTCGGTGCAGTAGTTATATATGTAGCCATGTGTATAAATTGTGTACATATCTTTCTCGTGCTGGCAGTAATCCTGGTAAGTAGACCGGGTTGCCAGTAACAATCATGGAGGTTTGCCCTCAAACCCTGGTGAAGTGTCATATGTAACAAAGGTAGTGACAACATGCTTTGTGTCCACTGTTAGTGACACAAAGGTGGGTCTGTTTCTGGAGGTTATATAAGACATAGCACTGCCTAAAGTTAGTGGTTATGTTCTTATGTTCCTGAGTGAAGTGTCTGCAGCAGTTCAAGTCTGCCTGTCAGATACTTCAGTGCAAGCTGATTACATACTGTGTCCAGGGACCTGACACAGCTGGTGGATCTCCCTTAGGGGAGAGGTGGAAACAACTCAATTAAGAGAGAAGGAACCTTCTGCATGGAGTACTCCAACAGAATGAGCGGCTAAGTGATGGCCGCAATGAGGGGCAGTCTGCCTATGGAGATGTCATTAAAGATGCCCTGGTTCAAAAGATCCCTCCTGTGTGAGTGTGGAGTTATTCCCCAGGAGGATGCACCAAGAAGGAGTTCCCCATCAGAAACTTCCCCCTGCTTCCGCAGAGATCCTGATGGGGTGGAGGCGCTGTACCAGATGTGAGTAGGACTCAGAGCACACTACCTCAGATGCCTGTCATGGTGATATTCCCCATACCAACCCAGCCAGAGACTCAGGAGTCCTGTAAGTCAGCAGGTGTCTCTGTGCATGACTTCTTTCTCTCTCACTCCCTGCTTCTCTTTGCTATAACTGAGACCTGGCTCACTCAGTCTGACTCTGCTCTGGAAGCTGCCCTCTCCTATGGTGGCCTTTCCTTCTCCCACACTCCACGCCCTGGTGGCAGGGGTGGAGGCGTGGGGCTCCTGCTCTCCTCTCTCTGCCGTTACAGAACAGTTTCTATTCCCCCCTCTCTTGCTTTTCCCTCCTTCGAGGCTCACACAGTCCAGATCTTCTCTCCTCTCCCGGTCCATGTGGCGGTCATCTATCGCCCACCTTCCTCTACTCATACCCCTTCTGCCTTTCTCTCTCACTTTGAATCCTGGCTCTCTTTCTTTCTCTCCTCAGACTCCCCTGTTCTTCTCCTTGGGGACTTCAACTGCCACATTGATGACCCCTCTCTCCCTTGGGCTTCCCGCTTTCTTTCTCTAACCTCTTCTTTTGGCCTTCAACAGTGGACTGCAGCCAGCACCCACAAGGATGGCCACTACTTAGACCTGGTTTTCACTAAAAACTTCTCTCTCTCCGACTTCTCCATTTCCCCTTTTCCTCTCTCCGACCATCACCTCATCTCATTTTCTCTCTCTCGCTTCTCTCCATCTCCATCTCGCCCTCGTTTTTGCAGAAACTTGCGCTCTATTAACCTACCAGCTCTTGATTCCACTTTACGCTCCTCCCTCTCCTCTCTCAGTTCTGCTTCAGACCCTGACAACCTGGTCAGGAACTACAACTCTGCCTTATCTTCCTCTCTTGATCTTCATGCCCCACTTTCTCTCTGCCGTCCTCGCCCTTCTAACCCCAGACCCTGGCTAAACTCCCACACACGCATGCTGCGTTCCTCCACTCGTTCCTCTAAACGCCTCTGGAGGAAATCTCATATGCTCGCAGACTTCATTCACTACAAATTTATGCTATCCTGTTTGAACTCTGCCCTCTTTCAGGCTAAACAAACCTACTTTTCATCACTAATCAACACACACAAGTCTAACCCACGCCGTCTCTTTTCTGTCTTTGACTCTCTACTCAGACCACCCTCAGCTGCCTCCTCTTCTTCCTCCATCTCACCTCAGGACTTTGCTGACTTTTTTAAGAAAAATGTGGAGTCCATACGGCAGAACATCCCATCTGTTGCCTCCTCCCATCCCACAATGCTTCCCAACTTTCCTCCTGTCTTTCTTGACTCTTTTTCTGCTATCTCGGAGGAGGATGTATCACTGCTGATCTCCTCTTCTCCCTCTACCACTTGCCCTCTTGATCCCATTCCCTCCCATCTCCTAAAACCTCTTGCTCCTTCTATAATCCCTATGCTCACACAGATCTTTAACTCTTCCCTCTACTCTGGTACCTTTCCTTCATCCTTCAAGCATGCAACCGTTATACCATTACTCAGCAAGCTTGACCCTACCTGTCCTTCTAACTATCGACCTGTCTCCCTCCTGCCTTTTGCCTCCAAACTCCTTGAACGTCTTGTATTCTCTCGATTGCTACAACACCTATTCTGTACTAGACCCTCTACAATCTGGCTTCTGCACTGCTCACTCTACTGAAACAGCCCTCACTAAAATAACTGATGACCTCCACGCTGCCAAAGACAGAGGTCATTACACTCTGCTCATATTACTCGACCTCTCTGCAGCATTCGACACCGTGGACCACCCTCTTCTCCTTCACATTCTCCATACTCTTGGTATTCGGAACAAAGCTTTATCCTGGATCTCCTCTTACCTCTCCCATCGTACCTTCAGTGTCTCTTTTGCTAACACCTCCTCCTCCTCTATTGATCTCTCTGTGGGGGTACCCCAGGGCTCTGTCCTGGGACCCCTTCTCTTTTCTCTCTACAAACTCTCTCTAGGTGACCTAATCACATCTTTTGGGTTTAAATATCACCTCTATGCTGACGACACACAAATTTACCTTTCAACCCCTGACCTTACACCTGCTATACAGACCAAAGTTTCTGAATGCCTCTCTGGAATATCATCCTGGATGGCCATCCGCCGACTGAAACTTAACATGGCAAAAACAGAGCTCCTTATACTACCTCCCAAACCTGGCCCTACTACATCCTTCCACATTGCTATTGGAAATACGATCATTCACCCAGTAGCCCAAGCACGCTGCCTAGGGGTCACACTTGATTCCTCTCTCTCATTCTCCTCTCATATTCAAAACATTTCTAAAACTTCTCGCTTTTTCCTCCGCAATATCACAAAGATACGCCCTTTCCTCTGTTACACAGCTGCTAAAACTCTGACTCAGGCCCTCATTCTCTCACGTCTCGATTACTGCAACCTCCTGCTGTCCGGCCTTCCTACCTCTCACCTGTCTCCCCTACAATCTATCCTAAACACTGCTGCCAGAATCACTCTACTCTTTCCTAAATCTGTCTCAGCATCTCCCCTGCTGAAATCCCTCTCCTGGCATCCGATTAAATCGCGTATCTCACACTCAATTCTACTGCTCACTTTTAAAGCTTTAAATTCTTCTGCCCCTCATTACATCTCAGCCCTAATTTTTCGCTATGCACCATCACGACTCTTGCGTTCTTCTCAAGGAAGTCTTCTTACTACCCCCTTTGTATCTAAAGCTCTCTCCCGCCTTAAACCTTTCTCACTTTCTGCCCCACACCTCTGGAATGCCCTTCCCCTCAATACCCGACTAGCCCCCTCGCTATCCACCTTTAAGACCCACCTTAAGACACATCTGCTTAAAGAAGCATATGAGTAGCACTGGATAATCATGGACACATGACACAAAGCTTGGCCCCCTGCAGACGCACTTACTAGTATTCCCTCCTACTGTCTCTGTACGTTCTCCCTACCTACCAATTAGATTGTAAGCTCTTTGGAGCAGGGACTCCTTCCTTAATGTTACTTTTACAGTATGTCTGAAGCACTTATTCCCATGATCTGTTATTTATATTTGTTATTTATATGACATGTATTACTACTGTGAAGCGCTACAGTATGTACATTTTATGGCGCTATAC